>NC_079370.1:4538253-4653253 GCF_021018895.1 Seriola aureovittata
AGGCTACAGATTTGTGCAGGGGCCGAAGTGAAATCCCTAAAAGCTTGTGTGGCAACCTCGCCTTCCAATGTCAATCTCCTGGAGCCCTGCAGTTGTTTCCTGCCTGCTGCATTGCAGGTGCTCAGTGTGACATTTGAGCTCGGGGCTCGGCTCAGAAAGAGGGAGGAACGAGGGCCCTGACGGAGAGTGACATCCGGAGGTGTAACCTCCTCGGACGGAGAAGTAGTTCCTGGTTCGCTCTCCGCCGACGGCCTCCATCTGTTATGGTGAATAATAGATGGGTTGACGATTGCGCCTGTTCAGGTGCTTTTATACATTAAGGTGTAACAGGTAGACGTCGGGCGGGTTTTTCGGTGCCGTCTCCTCTTGCTTCCTTTTCTGTGTCAGATAGTGTTGGGGTGTTGGGGTGGGGGGGTTGTTGTGGGGGGGTGGGTGGGAGTGAATGGGAACTGAAGTCTGGGACAGATTGTGTTTATACCCTAAGCAGTGCCCTGGGAGACGCATGTCATGGTGCAAATGCTTTTGTTGCTGGCTCTGTGTGTGGCACAGTTATATCACTAACACTTCACACTGGGGACCCAGAGCAGGGACCGTCGGAGCTTCTGCTGCCTGAAAATGGCACGGAAGATGGGAGGGTTCCTAAAAACCACCTTAGGGCCTTTGCTCCCTCTTTTTTCTTTTTTTCTTTTTTTTTTTCTGCGTCCCGTGGTAGAGTCTGAAATAGAAAGAGGGAGAGAGAGAGAGAGGGTGGAGAAGGAGAGAAGAAGGCAGGGAGAGGAAAGAGGAGGAGGAGGAGGAGGGTGGGTTTGTCTTAGCTTTCATGCACTAGGCAAGCAGATTTAGACTCCAAGTGTCAAATAGAAAAACAGCCATTGTGGTCGGGTCCTATTTGCCCCCCCACCAGTAGACTTTACAGTCAATAGAGCTAGTCCACTTGTCACTGGGGGACAATGCAGCCCTTTGCCTCCCTTTCAGCGCTGCCAGGTCCGAGCAGCCAGACAGTTTTCTGAATAAGACCCAGTGACTCTTGCCCCCTTTTCTCTGCCTCTCTTTCTCTTGACGGGACACACCAACAGGGTTTGGAAAATGGCTTCGCTGTTGGGCCGGAGCAGAAGGCCAGACCCCGTTATTTTCTACGACGCTGGCATTCCCTCCTCTGGCCCCCCCCCCCCCCGTACACTCACACAGAAATGAATGTATCGCAGGCAGTTTTGCAGAAGTCAATGGGGCCTCTGCAGACAAAGGAGATTAAGTTTGGCAACTTAGCGGTAACAGGTGTACTTTGACTGCGCTCGGACCACACGGGGGGCGACTGCTGTCGCCCGACCCCGTCGCTCTGTTTGCCTCCCTGTTGGTTTCGAGTTGCCGGGAGATGAAGATGAAATTCGCTTTTTTTTGTGTGTGTGTTTTCAGACGACAAGGACGCTTCAGACCTTGTCGACTTGGAGGCTTTAGTGGAGAGCGTGTTTGTGCCCGGCTGTCCATCTCCCGCCTTTTATCATTTCTTAGGACTTTTGAAAACGCAGCTCAGTTTTTTGTTTTTTTTGCCACATTTCTCCAGTGATGTGCAGAAGTTTTCTCCAAAGGGATTCTGCAGATATCTTTAGATCTGGAGCTGTGCTCACCCAGGGGAGCGAGTTAAGGGTAAACAATGCGGGCACACAGAGGAAGAGAGGAATATCAGAGGGAGCTCGGTGCGGCACTGAAGCATGAATACATTTTCACATTTAGAACGGAGATAGTGATGTTTTTAAGAGGGGAGGGGGAGGGAGGGGGGGTGGTGGAAATATCTTTCAAAGTGAATGAGTGAAGCCTTTTCTACCAATACCTTCAGTATTTTCAACCACAGTAAATCGAGCCATTCAGCAGGAGTACAAACAGAGCCACGCTGAGAGCCGGAGCAAAACAGTGCATGCGTTTGTTTGTTTCAGTCATTAATAAAGCTTTTACTGAGAGCCCCCCGGTCCTCAGGAAAAAGCCCATTCTGGTGAAATGACTTGGCAAAGCATCCGATGGAGGGTCTGTTCAGACTGAAGCTGCTCCCGCTGCCATTGTCTAGCTCTCTCACACACACCTACGAGTCCAGAGTGAGCACACAATTTCATTGTTGCGTGAGCTGTTAATATCAGAGGCTTCACAATAGAGCCCATTCGCCATATTTGCATAAGGCACTTTTCCAACAAGGACCCGGAGAGGGCTTGAAAGCTGGCCCACTCCAGTGCCAATGGCAAAAAAATGTCAAGTGCCAATTAGGAGAGGTTTGCCACCATTCAGCGGTACCCCACCCCTGTAGTCCTTCCCCTCCCTGCTTACCCACCCCAACTCTCTCACACTCCAAGTCACCCCTGTTTTTTACCACCTTATTCCAATTTCAGACGTAGCCTTCCCCTACTGACACCCGCAGACAAAAGCCGGGCTCCCTCCTCCGCTGGCTAATGGAGGATCTTTTCTGCCGGACTCAGAGTATTAACCAAACGAGACAGTGGGCTCTGTTCCCGATTAGTCAGCTTTCTTTGTTGATTTCTTTGAATAGAGCAGGTCCAGGAGCTACGTGGCTAAACCTGCGAGATACAGACTCCACCTGCTTGTGAATATTGAACTCAGTCAGCTGGCCACATTGTGCTACGTTGCTTTTTTAGACTGGCAGGTTTCCGTGTGCAGGTGTAAGTCATTGAGGGAAGGCAGACGCTGATTTTCCAGAGAATTAAAAACATAACCTCTTTCATCTGACGTCCACAGTGCTCGGCTAATAGCATTTAGCCACCTAATGACTTGCTTTAAGCTAGTCCCGCTCGCACACGCACCAAATAACAGAGCAGAGCTGCAGTCAGTCACAGAGCTTTGAGTCAGCTGTTGAGGCTGAAAAAGAAATGCACAATAACGTTACAGTGGGATTTAACTGGAGCTACGTCAAATCCAGGTTAGCTTAACCGGTGAGTGTCAACAGTGCTGAGCAGCTGTTTACCGTTTCTGCTCATGCTGAAAATGCAGCATTATTTCCACCAACGCTTAGCTGCAGCTGTCAGGGACGTAGATCCTCCTCTTCGTCATCCTCATCCTCATCATCCTCATCATCAGTGTCCTTGGATTGAAGTATCTTTGTGTTTACATTGGTGGTGGTGGGAAATAAATAAAGGACAGTGTATCCTGTGAAATGACGAGGACGCAGGAAATGAAATATAAAAAGGAGAGAAAGTCACAGACACAATAAAATAATCGTGTTTGTCCAATTGGGCTACCGTTGTTTTCCACAGAGCGTTTACCTAACTTACCGCCTCCTGCCACTCAAAAGGATTTTTCTCTTGTCCCTTTTTCTCTTTCATTCTTTCATTCAATCTCTGTGTCGAGTTTTTTTTTTTTTTTTTTTTTTCTTCTTTCCCACCCTTGATTCTCAGATGGTTGGATCTGATTTGCATACATTTGCATAATGAAAGTCATTTGCATGCTCAGGGGCAGACTGTACCATGAGAACAGACATGAAAAGGTGTGTGTGTGTGTGTGTGTGTGTGTGTGTGTGTGTGTGTGTGTGCGTGCATGCATGTGTGTATACATGCATGCATCCTTGTGTGTGTGTGTGTGTGTGCTCGTGGCGTGCTGTTCGTGAACTGTACACGTGTGTTTTGATGGATAAACCTCGTTCTCAAATCTTCACCCTCTCACCCTCTGGTTTCCTCTGTGCAGGCGACCGACCACCACAACACCACAGAAGGAGAGCTGGCAAAAGGAGACTGAAAAACAGGAAAAGAAGGAGGAGGAGGGGTTGTTGTTGATTCTGCCCTCCCTCTCTCCTCGCCCTCCTCTGCATCGCCTCTTCCCTCCTCCTCCTCCTCCGCTCCATCCTCAGCAGACTGCCCCCTTTTTCCTGTACAGCGAGACGCAGCCGGCGCCACCATCTTAGAGCAAACGCTGGCATGAAATGGAAGTGGGAAGACCAGTCAGTGCAGGTAACACACCGCAACCCGCTGCGCCCACCACGCTGCATCTTCCCACCGGCGCCACCGCCACCACCAACCCCTCCATCTTCTCCTCCATCCACCAACCCCCCCACCCTCCTCTCGTGCCCTCCTCACTTACTCCTCTTCTCCTCTGACGGGCTCCGTTTTTTTTTTTTTAATCATGTGTTTGTTAATTGCACGATTCACGAGACGCGCCGATGGGTGGAGGGGAGGGTGAGTTGATGGAGGCGGGGCATGTTTTGTATGTGTGTTCACATTAAATCACTCTCGCTCTCAACGCCTCTCTCAGGAGGCTTTCAGAGGGCATCTGTCCTCCGAAGCGCAATGTTTTCTTTCCCGTTGGGGAATTCTCGTGCCATCCTCACACACGTGCCCCGACATGGCGGCGGCAGCAGCGGCGGTGGCGGCGGCTGCCATTTTGGAGATACGCCGCAAACCAACTACGCCTACTGAACAAATAAAATAACTCCATGTAGCTGAACTCTCCCATATTCTGACGTGAAATAATGTTTTTAAAATAATGTTTGATATCTGAAAGTTTCTCTTCAACTCCTTAAATGAGGTCAGGAGAAATGTCAAGGCGGGAACGACCGTCGAGTGGGAAGTGATGGTATCCATGAACCGCCATTCACATTCTCATACAGGGACACTGCAGCGTGTAACAAAACACACACACACACACACACACAAAAGCAGCAGAGAGACGAGAGAGAGAGAGAGAGAGAGAGAGAGAGAGAGTGAAATAATAGAGAAGAGGTGGTGAAGAAGTGAGGGAAGTGGGACCTCGCCGGGGCAGAGTCTCGGTGCTGGAAAGCCTCTCTTTGTGCGAGTGGCGAGTGTTGGAGGGCAGTCGGCGCTCAGACAAGTCGAGTATTGTTCTCCCCTGAGCGAGCTGGTTGTGGTGCGGCAGCATTATTCCGACCCGGGAGCTCCCAACTTTGAAAAACCTCTTAACCCAAAACACCAATTAGCGTCAACTGGGCTTGATTAAGTAAGGCGGCCGGTAAACAATGCACGCCATTGTCCCGCCGCAACAGAGAACTCCCTTTGTTTGTGTCTGCGGTGTGGAGGTCAGGGGAGAGATAATGCTAATGCTAACTTTACAGTAGGGTGCCAGTCTGCAGTGCTAACAGAGAGGGTCAAGGTTAGGGAAAAGATAGCGATCGAAAAAGTGTTTAATTTCACTTTCAATCATCAAACTTTCAATCACTGATTTCCAGGTTTTCCTCAGACTAAACCTGACGTGACGCCGCGTCTCAAACGAGGTCACGCCGAGCTCTCTGGCTTTAAATTCTGGAGGATGCAGCCTTTTAAAAAAAAAACAAAACAAAAAAAAAAAACACGGAGGCGTCGCTTGGCTTTCCTGAGAAGTTGTGCGGTAACTGTGTCAAACCCGAGGCGCACTAATCACAGCCAGGCCTCCATAAACAGGTGGTAGATTGAGCGAAGGGGGCTGGGGCCGTTCTCAATTTACTGTGTAAATTATGCAGAGCCCAAAACAATGCAAACAGTAGACAGTGGAGTGGCTGGCGTTGGCTAATGAGATGATGAGAAGCCTGGGAGGGCTGGGAGCTAGTCGAGGTGAGGGGGTGGGCACGGCCGGCAGCTTGTGTCTGGATCTGTGTATTCGTGTGTGTGTGTGTGTGTGTGTGTGTGTTGTGTGTGTGTGTGTGTGTGTGTGTGTGAGGGTCTAGAGGAGCTTTGGCAGGGGAGCAGACACTGTCCCGTCTGCACCATCAGCACCCCTCCTGCCCAGACTGAGTGCTACAGAGGGAGGGGAGGGTTAGCAGGCAGCTGGGGCACCCTGCCCCCATTGCTCCGGCATGAGCACCAGCCTTGGGAACCTCTGTGGCAGGGGTCCCACCCCCCCCCCCCCCCCCCAACACTGGCACGTAGGGGCCCCCCAAAAGTCTGGCTGCAACCCCCCATCACCACTATCCCTTCCTCCCTCTTGTCTCCCCAACCACCACCACCACCACCACCACCACTCCTCCCACCCTAATGTGAGGCTGGGGGCCTGGGAAGGACTTCAAGTTCACGGCCAGACCTCCTATTGAGCTGACAGCCTGACTGTTTGCTCAATTCGGCTCCCTATTCAGGGCCGGGCTGGAGGAGGGAGTGCTGAGAAAGGGCTGGAGGATTGGAGGAGGGTGTTGGGGGGTGGGGGGTGTTTCTAGATGGGACACGGTAGCACTGTTATAGCTATTCATTCAGCAAGGGGGGAGACAAGTAAAGAGCGAGGGAGAGAGTGAAGAGGGGTGGGGGGGGGGGTTTGAGTCGGGGTGCATAAATAAAAAGTGAGGAATCCAGGCTCAAAGTTTGCTTTGAGCGGTGTGCGCCTCTCTCACACTCTTTTAGACTCTTAATTACCGGCGCCTTCCACTTTTCTCTCTCCCTTTCTCTAACTACACCCCCTCACCCCCACCCCACCCTCCTCCTCCTCCCCATAACACACACACACACACACACACACACACAAAATTGCAATCATTCTCATCATCCTCTCTATCCCCTGGTTTTATTAGGCCACATGCTGGGGCTGTAAATTTACCATTAACAAGCTTATTCACTGTAGTCCTCTCAACAAAACAAGACCATGATGCCAATAACTCAAAGCGACACCAATACCCGAAACTGCCTTTTATGCCACCAACCTCCGCTGTTAGCCCCTCCTCCCCCTTCCCTCCCCTCCCTCCCTCCTGTTTCTCACCCGCTCTCCCGACGACGGTGCAATGCTAAATGCCAAGGCTAACATGATGCTCGCTAATAGCTCGGGTGATGCTAATTAGCGCAGCGGTTTGTCGATTTTTTCCTCTGAGCTGCGTTATCGGTTCACCCTGCACTCGCTGACCCGCCGTAATATTTTAAGTTGCTTGTCTGAGCTGCTCGAAAATGTCACACAAAAAAAAAAAAAAAAAAGAGAAAAAGAAGCAGGTTTGGTGACCGTCTGAAGTCCAACTCAGCCTAGCTTAGGGTGTGTCACATGCTTCCTCTTTGTATTAGCAGCTCGTAGCGTACCAGGCTCCCGCTAAGGCCTTTCAACTTCAGCCTCAATCCCCTCAGCTGGTGCACGGAGCTGCGCTCACCTCCGCCAGATTTAGGACTCACAAGAAAATACCCCCAATAAGCCTCCTTTTGATAAACTGCCACTCACAGTCAACTGTCTCAGATAATTGTTCTGACATTCATATGATTGGCCTCTCTCTGTGTTTCACTGAATTGAAGCTGAATCTTTAATGTCATCTCTCTCTCTCTCTCTCTCTCGCTCTCTTTCTCTTTTTGTGTGTTTACAGGTGAGTGCTGTCGGCGCAGGAGGATCCACAACAGAAGACGGAGGGACGGCAGGACTGCTCCTTCTGCCGCCGTTTCCCGCCTTTCTGCCTGGAGTAAACGCGGACGACGGCGATGACTTTGGGACGTTGGGGTGCTCTGTTTTTCACCTCTTCGGTGTTGCATTATGGGAGCCAACGCTCAAAGCTGGACTTGATTGTGAACGCAAACATCACGGCGGTGATGGACTGTGACACTGTGGGGGAAACAGAAGATCAGCAGCTGGAGGCGTCACTCTTCTCTTTGTGTTTCTGAGGGTGTGGCTCTGACGTTTGTAAATTATCATTAAACAATATTAATTAGACTTGAAACTATATAATGTGTCAACTAATAACTAACATAAGGCTCCACTTACTGTAGGTGATATTTGATGAGCTGTAGCCCGCGTTGTGTTTGAATTGCTTTTGTTATAGTTGCTAGAACTCAAAGACGCGTGAATGTGAGACCCACGGCAGCAGTGAATAATACTGCACTGCGATTGGACAGCTCCATGTGTCGGCCGACACAATGGCGAAGGAGTGAGCTGTCGTCTTTATACTCTATGCAACTGTTTTATCTTCATTTTTTGTTTTTTTGTTTGTACTTTGGATTTTTTGTTGTTGTTTTTGGGCTGTAGTTTATAGACGTTCCTCCAGACGTTATCGAGACACGTGGTTTCTGAGGGAGCCGACACTCCCGTCGTTAATACACTGATGCAGAAGTTACAGTGGGCGTGTTGTGCGAGTGTGTGACAGACGACAGAACATGGTTTCTGTGTCTCGTATTTGCCGCCTTAACAGACTCTGATTGGACTGTGCAGCCACGAGCCGCAGTCTGAGTAAACGTGGACTCTCACATTTAATATTCCTGATGGCAGGAGTGTATTTGATCAGCAGGGGAGTAGCTGAGCAGGGCTCATGGTTCTGTGTGTGTGTGTGTGTGTGTGTGTGTGTGTGTGTGTACACAGAACCTGCCACACTATTAAAACCTTCCCAGCAGGCTTTGAGACGCAGCAGCTTGGCTCATAGCCGTCACCTGCTTCGCTGTAATGCTACATCTCTGGGTGAGACATGACAAATACATTGGCTTCAAACACCGCCTTAATTTCCTGTCCTTGACATTAACACACACACACACACACACACAAATGCAATAAAGCAAGTACTATCGCAGCCTAATTCATTCTATATTAATTTCCAGGAAGTGGCAAATTTTTTATTACGATTGATAATCTATGCAAATCTTTTAAATATTACTTTAAACAATCTATGTCTATGCAGTGCTTTTGCAATTGATTCAAGGGAGGATATCTTGGTCTAATTTAGAAAATGTATTCTTTTGATAATCATGCACATCCCAGTGCTCAAGACAATTACTTATCTGCCTGGATAAGCTTGAAATTATGTTTTTAATCTCTGGCAAAAAAAAAGGAAAAAAAAAAAGGAGTCACTCTTGTGATATCAGTCCAGTGGCATGAAAACCATGAGTTGTGGTCTAAAGTAATTAAATGGGTTGCACTAAATCTCTTTTTTTTCTCCTTAAATGCAGATCTGTGCGGAAACGCTCTTTATGTCGTAGCTTATTGTTTTAGACGAGCGGCCGTCTTTGTGTTACGCAATCTGACGGCTACGTGTTCACCACATGTGCCTTTCTGTGGAAAACTACTGTGTTGGAATAGTAATAAAGGTTTACATTGAAAACAATGGAAAACTGGATGTTGTGCATTGTTTTGTTTTTTTTATTGTAAGTTTGATGTGCACGTGATCGGGTGGGAGGAGCCTCGGGTGATTGACAGAGAGGTCGTCCAGTCAGCCGCCACATCACTGAGCTTTACAGTGAAATATGTAAAATAACATACATATGTGATATATATGAGGAATATTGAAACACAGAAAAAACAAGAATAAAATCTAAATTTATCCAGTAGCTGGCGGCTTTTCTTCGCCACAGAGAAGTCATCTGAAAATCAGGTCCAACATAATGTTACAGCCAAATGAAAAGATTATCATAATTCCCCTGAGATCAAACAATTTCCAAAACACCATCAGGGACGTGGGTTTGTTTTTCCTGTCGCGTTTGGCATCGAGCTGCACGGCGGCAGAGGAGAGCGGCGTCCTGTACTCGTTTAAAAAAAAAAAAAAAAAAAAAAAAATGAATCAGTGCAAAGATGGCCTCTGTAGTAACCAGAGAAAAGCCTGAGCTGTGTGTTGTTGTGTGGATGAGTAACAGGCCAGTGTTACACACACACACACACACACACACACACACACACACACACACGCCACCGGCCCACTGGTGTTCTGGATTTAGGCAAAACAAAAGAGCACAGTAGCATCCTCATCCTTGATTGTGATGGTGTGTGTGTGTGTGTGTGTGTGTGTGTGTATGTGTGTGTATGTGATTTGCTGTCTGACACCACATATGGCAAACGCGCCAACACTGACATATGGGCCCCTCACAATTCATTAGCATTATCATGTAAAAGAGGGTAATCCCACTGTAAAACAAATGAAATGTAACCCTTTACAGTACAGGTTGATCACGCAGCTCTTTTCATTCATTCCCTTCCTCTTTTATGAAGTCTCCTGTAATTCAATGAAAGAGCTTTCTTTTATTATTATTATTTTTTTTTTTTATAAGGCAGCTTCAGCGCTGCCCCCTTGGGTGTCTGCGTGCTCGATGCAGAGGCTTTACAAGCCGCTCTCCTCTTGTTTACAGCTGCGCCGCGCGCCGAAATGAGCCGTGGTACACATAAACAGCAGCTCCATGCAAATATTACAGTGCCCTTATTAACCAGGGCAGGCTGCAATTACATTATGTCCCAGGCGTTAACATCCAGAGAGCGGGCGCCGCGTTCCTCCGTGACAACTCCCCTCGCCCTCAGTGTTTCTTGGCGGCATTATGGTCCTCATAATCTGATTCACAGTTTTTGTCATGCTGCCAAGAGGCACGTTGTATTAGCCAAGCGCTATAGGCCTTAATGAACTGAGTGCCAATGTTAAGCACACCAGAGCAAGCCGGAGTGACGGCGTACAACCGGAGCTGTCATTTGCAGCCATGTTGGAATCGCAGTCAAAGTTACAGCTGTTCATGCTCAAAACGTTTGTCAGGTCTCTGCGAAAAAAGGAAAGGAAAGGAAAGGAAAGGAAAGGAAAGGAAGTCGCCACCCTCCTGCTTCACGTGTTGAGCATTCTGACGGAGGAAACATACACCGAGCTCAGGTCCTCCACTGCGAGAGCGTGGCTTTCTTCTTGACATAAAACAAAATGGCTGCTGCTACATCAGATCATGGGGCCGAAAGGAATCAGTTTCCAAGATGGCGCCGCGATGACATTGCCGCCTCTTAGACCGGACCGGATCGTTAACAAAAAAAAATGGAAGGGCCACACTTCCAGCCACGACTATTTGATTGACAATTACACAAGGGCCGAAGGCAGAGGAAGGGGAGGAGGAGGGGAGGGGGCGGCGGTGGTGGCGTGGCGAGTGGGGGTCCAAAGTGGGAAATGGCGGGTTTTGGTGCACGTCCAAGGTCGAGGAACTCGGGTGCTGCTCCTTTCACAAGTTCCTCAGAATCGTCATTGGTATGCAGGAATGCTCCCCTAGGAGGCCATTCTGTGTGATTTTGGAGGGAAACGTGTTTGCAACCGGTCGCTAGGACAGAGGATGCATGTGTGTGTGTGTGTGTGTGTGTGTGTGTGTGTCTCTTTGGATCCGACTGTGGTCAGCGCCAAGAAAAAGTGGGCACCTGTCCAGATCTGTCCTCCACCTCTGTGAGCTGCAGCCCCGGCAATTCTGTTCAGTGAGCAAAGACAAAATGGCTTCAGATGCTTTTGAAGGGGTTTGTTGTTCTGTGAAACGTTCCAATTATAATAAATATAGATGATGAATAAAGAGGTGTGTGTGTGTGTGTGTGTGTGTGTGTGTGTGTGTGTGTGTGTGTGTGTGTGTGTGTGTGTGTGTGTGTGTGTGTGTGTGAAGATTATCAAGGCTTTCCAGATACTCGATCTTTGCAGTGATGGCGCTGATGCATTTAAACACTCCTTACACATAAAACACATCAGTCATTTCAATAACGTTTTGTTTTTGTTTTTTTGTCATTCACACATTTTAATCTGATGATTGATCCACTGGAACTTGCAGGAGACTTTTTTTGTTTGTTTGTTTTTATTTTTTTTGAGTGTGACCATGTGACAGTGTCGTCTCCAGTGATTGGCTCGTGAGCTCCAGGAATAAACCGTCATGTCCAGGGACTTTTGTGCCTCTTTACATGAGAATCGTCCTGATTTAATTCCCAGCAGAGAAAATATCTGGAGCTGGAAAATGAAGTCTCTTAAATGGGAAATTGATTTGATCTCTGATCTCTGATTGATTTCCTAACTTTGCAAATCACATGACGTCGAAGTTGAAACTGAAACTCAAAACTAAACATTTTATTACAAGCTACAGTTAGATGTAGGGGTGGAAGTATATTATGAAGTTATGCAATTACAATTTTAACATACTTGTACCTGAAAGCTGTCACTACTTTGTAGATTAAGGACTTTACACATAAAACATATCATTTTACACAATATATTGCTTTGAAGCTTTGATGGAACAAGCTCCACCACTTCCAGCTACAGCATTAAAATGACATATTCATGCATTAAATGTCCCTTATTTTAGTTAAGATAAAGCAGATTTCAGGTAAAACCAAATCCAGCGAGGTTGGACGGTTCAGGTCCAGAGGCTGTCGATGGCAGAGCTGACAGGGATTTTATTGTTGTGACATCACAAAGTCACAGAAGTCCTGACGGCTGGTTTTAAGGCTCAGTTTCTGAATACAGTCTGGACCTTTAAAGACACAAATATCAGTGACATCACAGAAGGAGTCGCTCCGAACCAAACACTGAGACCACCAAACTGAGGCTTTGATACTTTCACAGTATTAATATAGAAGCTAGACCTGATCTATAATCACACTACACATGGACACAGACCTTTACACTGGATGGGACTTTATGTTCATTCTCTGTATAATGGCATAATGTGTATTTTTACTTTTGATACTTTAAGTATTGTTTGCAGATAATACTTTTACTTGGTAACATGATATTGGCACAGTGAGACCAGGTTCTCAGGTTGTCAGCACTTCCTTCACCTCTTCACATTAAAACAAAGTCATTGAAATGCTGTTGAAGAAATTACACTGATGTGTAAAACACTTTCTTTTCTTTTTCTTATAATAACACGGGCCTGGAAAACTGCCACAGTGTCTGAGGTGGAGTTCAGGTAAAACTGCACTAGAAAAGACTTTATTGTGTGTTTTCTTACTGCAAGTGTTTTGTTAATTACACTTTCGTCCCACTACGAAATGGCCGCTTTCCAGAAACTAGATTTAAAAACCTGTTTTTGAGCGTTGTAACGCTGCACGTGTGAGAACTTTGAAAAGCTCACAGAACTGAACAACTTGAACAAAAAACAGACCCGACCACAGCGACGGCATTTAGAACTGGAGGGAGGTCATTTGGACAGGTAGCATGTAGCTGAGACGGTGACACTAAGCTTAAAATCCACTCACACCCTGAAGCAATTTCTCAGAGCTTATGTGTTTTTATAATGAAGGAGAAATACTCGAAGCGGGAGAGGAGGTTAGCTAAACTTTGCTAAACCTGACGAGTTGGACGTCCGAAAGAAGTGAGGATGAGAGAGAGAGAGAGAGAGAGAGAGCCCTGTTGTGGAATGTCAAGTAGTTTGGCCGGGGCGGGTGACTGAAGCGGGAAGTGATTTGACTAATGTTTTCCCTTTCATGGCGCTCCTCTCCACCACGTCCCCCTCTGTCCTCCCCAACCGCCAAAAAAAAAAAAAAAACTCCCCAGAAAAGTTTACGGTGATGTCATTCATATGCAAAACAGGCGTGCTTTCAGCGGCTGAATGTGTGTGCATGCGTCTATGAGCGGGTGTGTGCGTGTGTGCGTGTGTGCATGTGTTGCTTGAGTGGCTGATTCCATTACTTGAAGGACCATTACACTTGCCTGTCAACAGCCAAAAGACCTGAGAAAAATTAGCAGATTAAATCACTCGTCTCCTCTCCTCCCCTCCTCCCCCTCCTCCTCCTCCTCCTCTTCTTCCTCCTCCTCTCACCATGCAAACATCCAGGCTGTTGTTCGCACCCATGGAGCTGTTTGACAAAATCAAAAATGTAATGCATCTCCTTTGAAAATTGCATCAGTATTTGATCGGTGACAGGTCCTAATTTTGGCGACAAGTCTCTCAAAAAACCTCCCGAAAAAACAATGATAATGGTGCAAGACACAATCAGGGCAGAGCTGCTTTGAAAGTGAGTAGCTAGGAGGCAAAATCCTATAAACAGGGGCAACCAGGGAGACTGAATCTAAATGTGGTTTTACAGTCTTGTAAAATCAAATAACATCGAAACATTAGGGGCTCCAGTACACGTTTATTGATGCAGTCGGGCTAAAGTTCAAATGTCGGGGAGGGTTCAGCAGATTCATGATCGGCTTGTGTTTTTTTCAGTCAATTCCTAAAAAAACTAAACAAAACAAAGTCACGCCACAGACATAAATCCAGATGATAATCCTGCAGAGGACTTCAGAGGTGACACCTACTTTTTTACTTATCGTGGCACGACAGGAATCCTGCAGAGCTTCTCCTTCCTCAAAAACAAAAGAATAAATCCCAGATCCCAGAATGTGGGAATGAAACCCCCTCGGGTTCAGATTAGCATTCTGGGAAAACAAAATTCCCCACTGGGGCGTTCGCCGCAGACCAGATGGGTGTACCCCGAAAATCAGCCGCACAGGGGGAAGTGGCTGAAGAAGAGGTAGAAGAAGAAGAAGAGGAAGAAGAAGAAGAGGAAGAAGAAGAAGAAGAAGAAGAGGAGGCTTGGCCCCCAGGGGAAGATGGAGGAGAGAGTGTTGGAAAGAGGGAGGGGGGGGCGTGAAGAGTTAATGCCGACAGCTCAACAAAGGCCGCCACCACCGCCAAGGGCAGAGAGGAGCACGGGAAAAGAGCTAAGGTCAAGGGGACCTCAGGGGGGTTCAAGTTCAAGGCGACTGTCAGTGTCTGCATTTTAACAGCCGCGCCACACCCTCCCAGTGCACCCCACCCTCACCCCCACCCCCCACCCCCAGTCTCTGTTTACTCCCCAGCATTAAATCTACAGCTACACACAAACTGGCCATTGTGTCAGTGTTGCCACATCAGGGTCACATGGAGGCAAAAGGTAAAAAGCAGCGAGGAGGCCGAGGTCCGTCTGGGCGGCTCTCATGATGACGTGTGAGACTGTGGTGAAGGCCTGTGTGTGTGTGTGTGTGTGTGTGTGTGTGTGTGTGTGTGTGTGTGTGTGTGTGTGTTTGGTGGCGGTGGGTGGTATTGTGGGTGAGGGACAGGAAATGTTCAGTGACTTGCATGAAATGTGTTTTATTCAGCGGGTCCAGACCCTCCAGAAACCGGTCTGTCTGGACTCTGGAGGGGCCGCCGTGTCAGACGTCTGATCCAGACGAGTCTGAGGCTGAGAACAGAGAAAACAAGAGAATAATGTGTTTCCTTCCCACCTGTTTAAAACCCTGTTTGCCTCCATTTGCCTGTGTAAATGTAATAAGCTTACAACAGAAGAACTGTAAGGCCAAAATGCATTTATGAGACCTCACCTGAAACGTAACATAGTTTCTGAAAATGTGCTTGTTCTGCATGTGACTGCAACCCAACCTAAAACTAAAACTAAACTACATCAGCTCATACAAGTGTTTTTCAGTCCTCGCCGAGAGGAAATACTTTATACAGGAACAATGAAAGAACTCCACAATACTTCTACACATTGTCAAAAACTCCTCTGTGAAGCTTCAAGGCCTCTGAGCCTCATAGTTTAGTTTACTAGGCCTTTATGTTTTATTTTCTAACTTTGGACTTCTCAGGACGATATTCACAACCTGGAATACTTTTATAAGGAACCCTTTTTGATTTTTGTGACCTGTGGTCCGTTACGGACTAAAGGAATACAACTAACGGAGGAATGGGGAGAGAATCGCACTTCTACACGTCTAAACGGTAGGCAGTCACCACACTCAGCTGGTAAACAATGCTGGTGGATATTAATAAATCGTATTTATGTGTTTATGGTTAGCGCAAAATGAAGTGAATATTTGAATTCTAGAGACTCTGACCGATCTAAGGAGGTACAGCCTGTCTGTATTGACCAACGTTTAATTGTTTAACTCAGTCAGAACATGTTCAGAACCGTCTAATGGGCCCATACACGGACCAGCGCGCCTCCTATGAGGATAAGAATGTTTTCCCTGATAAAATACTGTATAATGTGCTTTTGAACTCATGCGCTAATGTACATTTATCCTTTTGTTTTCCCATAAGTAGCTTCAAACGACTCTGTATCAGACATTACGCTGCTCCAGCTCTTTATTGCAGCTGTTTGATGTTGACACTGAATGAATCGCTCTCTAACAAGTCGCACCTCACTCTTCTTCACCTGATCTCCCTGCACTTTGTCTTATTGAACAGATTTATTTCTTACCTCAAGGTCTCCTCCTGCACTGAAGCTTTAGTGTTGCTCCTCACTTGTAAGTCGCTTCGAATAAAAGCGTCTGACAAATGTATAAATGTAAATGTTTGAACACAAGAGGTGCGGCTTTCAATTATAATATTCCACATTTTCATTTCATACAAATCAGCCTGATATATCTGGTATCTATCAATCGCTTCTCGTCTAAATCTGACACCAGCTCCATATTTTCCTCTTCTTCTGTGTTTTATTTGAAGCATTGATCCGTAAGAAAATATATTTGTGGTTTTAAGAACCAAAAACCATCTCAGTGTGGTTTTAAATCTCCTCTCTCAGGCTTCTCTCTGGAGCTCTAGTAACAACAGGTCAGTGAGCCAATCAGAAGAGAGGAGGCTCTGAGTCTCTCTTCTGATTGGCTGACTGTTTTCTGAGTGATCCAATAAAAATATAGCAGATTTCAGGTAAAAACACTCAGAGAAACCAAATCCTGTAAAGGTTTGGATGGTGGGTCCAGGTGGGCGGGGCTTGGTGACTGCTTTGTTGTGACATCACAAAGTTCCAGAAGTCCTGACGGCTGGTTTTAAGGCTCAGTTTCTGAATACAGGCTGGACCTTTAAAGACACAAATATCAGTGACACAGAAGGAGTCGCTCCGAACCAAACACACACACATGCAACAAACAGTGTGATTGCATGGTGACGTAAGATATTTGAAGAAGACAGCGTCACAGTTAGCTCTTCATATTCAAGACGGCTGCTGTGGAATAAAGTGTGTGTGTGTGTGTGTGTGTGTGTGTGTGTGTGAGCAGTGAGAATAAGATTCTGCTGGATATGCAGAACGATGTCCTAATTAGGTTTTTAAAGTCAATTATATTAATTATTTCTGCCTCTCTCTCAGGTCAAAGGCTGCGTGGAGACGCCAAAATGATTCAGCATGGAGGGAGGAGATCTGCTGCAGCAGGGAGTGATGCCGCTGGTCCGACTGAGGGACACAGAATAAACTTCAACAAGCTTCAGGTAAGATTCATGTGAGACACATTCTTTGTATGTTCGGATACGGGGCTAACGCGGGGGGGCTGAACACAGGTTGAATCGACCTTTGACCTCACTAGAAGATGCTTTAACATCACGTGAGACGCAGGTGTGCAGCTGTAGCTCCAGCATGTCACTGTTTATAGAGGATGCTGCGTTTTGATTTATGTCGCACACTGTAAATTCAACATGGACGGCACCCATTGGCATTTTGGAAAATGCTGCTGGACATGTTTTAGTTTTAAAACTCTGGGGGTTTTATTTTAGTCTGGACGGACAGAAATGGAAACTTTTGGATGCAGACAAACACGTTTGCTTCCTAATTGGGTCTCATCCATCACGACATGTCCTTCCTCCAGTCTCTGTTTTCTGCTGCTTATACTCATGTGTTACTTTCACTAACAGTTCCACCTCCTCATTGGTCCAAGCAAAGAATTGTTGTCATTTTAAGTTTTTCAGATCCGTTCAGTAAATGAAAGTGTCGCATTTGGGGCTGGAACTTCCTGTCAGAGCTACAGCGAAATGTTAATGAAGAACATTTTCAAACCAAGAGTGTAAAGCAGAGTCAGACTGGTTAAAGCCTTTGGATCTGGGAGCAGGGTCACCTCACACGGATGTGAAACACGGTGTCCTCCTGGACAGCTGCTGCTGCGGTCTGACAGGGGTGTGACATTACATCATCGCTGACTAATCTTGACCACGGAG
The DNA here is from genome assembly GCF_021018895.1 of Seriola aureovittata. Classification (NCBI taxonomy): domain Eukaryota; kingdom Metazoa; phylum Chordata; class Actinopteri; order Carangiformes; family Carangidae; genus Seriola; species Seriola aureovittata. Next base: position 4,555,773 of record NC_079370.1, read on the forward strand.
CAAAAGTTCAAATCCATTTAATGAACTGGAACACCACAAGTTGTCCCTCGTGATTTAGAGCCCATTGAAAAAGAGCATATGTTTGTTTTCTCTTCTGTGACCAGGCAGAGGTCAGAGGTCAGGCAGACCACCACCGTCACCCTATAAAACACAGCATCGCCGCTGACCCCCCCGTTACCTCTCCAACCTCTGCACAATGGAAGGTCGACGGGGTGGAAATCCCTGCAGCTTTTTGTTGCCGTAAAACACAACAGACAAACCACAACATATCCACGGGGTGACCTCTGACCTCTATTTCAGCCTGATCTCCGTGTTTTTAAAGGAGAAATTCACCAACAAAAACCCTCCTTCTAACAAGAACAGCCACTCTGGGTGACATGTTCCTCCTTTAGCATGAACACACACACACACACACACACACACACACTGGATTTTATTTTGACTCACATTCGCCTTATGCTTTAATATTGTCCAACAGGGATTAACAAGGCTTTTAAATGCATGTTGTTATTGAAGCAGTATAATAATGGTCAGGTTTCCACATAATGTTAAAGATATAGGCGACAATATATTGAGGTGAAATGTTAATGATTTTTATTATTAAAAACTTTTACTATGACACAATGAAAAATCTGAAAAGTAATAAAAAAAAAAGATCAGTAAAATTAAATAAATCCCAGGTTTAATCACTAACTAATTGATTCCTGATAAAGGTCCATGACTGAAACGAGCTTTTAGATCAATGTGAAGTTCAGCAGTTCTTCATTACAGCAGGTTTTTACTCTCACAAAGCTGAAACCAGGAGAGTTGAGTTACAGCAACAGATTCATGTTTGTCAGAATGAGATATTGAATTATCATCATCATCATCATCATCATCATCATCATCATGGTGTTCATATAATTTTACCAGTCAAAACTATATTTTTCTAAAATATACAGTAAATCTATCACTTTTTGTGGTCACAGTTAACAATAGACTTCTACACACACACACACACACACGCACACACGCACGCACGCACGCACGCACGCACGCACACACACACACACACACAATATATTCAGGATGTATTCCATGCATATAATTTTTACATAACAATATGCACACATTACACAACAGAATGAGTCCCCATAAATTACAGGAGGCACTTAACAGACAGCAGCAGTCAATTACACTCTTACCGCTTTTAAATTACCACTGATTGGGCATTTCCTGTCGTTCACTAATTACCGTAGTTTTTCTTTTTCTTTTTTTTTTTTTTTTTTTCTTTAATGCATTTTCCAAAACAAGGCTTTTATATGAGAGAGAGAGAGAGAAAGGGAGAGAGAGAAGCTCCAACGTGTCTTGGCTTGACGATGTGGTTTTGTGGTCTGTTTCGCCATCAGGCCACTAAAGTGGATGTGTAGTAACGCCAGGCATAATGCTAATCCTGCACTTCTCACATCTCCATAAATTAATATGTGTGTGTGTGTGTGTGTGTGTGTGTGTGTGTGTGTGTGTGTGTATGTGTGTGTGTGTGTGTTCTCTGCACATGTTTTTTGCGTGTGTATCTGCATTTGCTGTTCATGCTCTCCTCTCTCTTCATGTTGTACTCGACACAGTGCCAACACACACACAAAAACACACACACACACACACACACACAGCCAGTTGCCAAGGCAACCAGGAGCTAGCATGAAAGCTGTGAGGAGAGGTGGAGCATGGCACCAGTCTGACAAGCAACTGCCACCCTTTGTGTGTGTGTGTGTGTGTGTGTGTGTGTGTGTGTGTGTCTGTGTGTGTGTGTGTGTATGTGTGTGTGTATGTATGTGTGTGTGTGTGTCTGTGTGTGTGTGTCTGTGTGTGTGTGTGTGTGTGTGTGTGTGTGTGAAGGTGATGTAGTAATGTGTGTATTTGTGCATATTTTTGTGTTGACCCATAATGAGACAGGGGAGGCGGGGGACGGCGACATTAACAGCCAGAAAGAGTAAATAACAAAAGATGCTGTGTCCATTAACCGTCGCTGCTTTTCCGGTTACACTTCGCTGTTTAAATTGAATAATTAGACATCGCTTTATGGACAGAAAAAAAAACCATTTTCTCCCCCTCCTCATGACTTCACTTATAGGCTGTTGTGAGAACACATTAGAACTGTATGTGAAGGCGCTTTACTGTCAAAGCTGTCACGTACAAGTTGGGGCCACGTGACAAGATTTCTGACTTCTTCTGTCCTGTCTAAGGCCAAAGACAAGACGCAAGACAATATGGACGAGGCTTCGGTCGAGGTTTTCATGAATAACCTTCATGTGAAACGTCACTGTGCCTTCAGATAGCAGAATGAATCCGGCCCATACTCAAAGGCCACTTCCTTGCTTTCTTCTGGCGCGGTATATTCCCGGTTCCACGGCCTGAATCTGGCCCACGTACGGCATGATTGTAAGACGCTACTTCCTGGTGCACACTCTCAGTCAATACCGGAGGATAACAGCCGGACTCTGCCCAGATGTGCAAGTATATGGGCCGGACTCGGGCCGAGGACCCCGGCATGTGTGATTGGAGGTTGGGCCAGAGGTTTTTAGTTTTGCTTTCTAGGAAACAATGAAAACAGCTGAACTTGTGAGATGAGATTGAAAATTAGCCAGACATCTGTGACCCCTCAGATTCTGTCTTTCACAACTGGGGGGGTAAAAAGCACTTAAGCTACAAAAAATCGTTCTTATATTACGCTTTTTTTCTTTTTCTAATTTGATCTTTTGTGCCTTTGTTCACCTCTGTAGCTTCTAAAAATCATTTAGATGAAATAATGTGAGAAGAAATCTGTGTTTTTGAAAATTACAGAGTCATTTTCGGGGTTGGGAGCCGCTGCAGAGATTCAGTACAAACATCTGACGAGTTGGTGATAATGGCTGGTGTTAGTGATTTACAGACATTCCTGTACACTACTGTGACAATATCTTGTATTTAGATATTTTTATTGTTGTTACCATCCTCCCTTTCGATGCCATGCAGTGGCAACACAACTGAAATAGTCAAATCACAGACGACGGTGGAGCAACAACACGCAGACGCTGTTTACTCCTAAACTTCCCACTAAAACAACTGTTTCATCAGAGAATGCGACTCCTGCGTTTAAAAACCAGGAGCGGGGGAATCTCATCATGATTGAGATGTTGCTGCGACGACTGCTGGAATAAAAGTCAGCGGGTACGTGCAGCTGATGTTCCAGTGATCTAAGATGTCGGCTGTAAATGTCACGATTGTGTCGTCGCTCCCCCCAGAATCACAGAGGTGGTTCCTGCAGCTGCCATTTTCTCTCCCAACCTCCAATCACACATGATGAAACCTGCTGCAGAAGCAGAGACCAACGGCCACAGCTTCATCTCCTCAGCTCTAAGTCGACTCTGTCCTGGCTTTGTTTGTACCCTCACTGCCTTTATCCCCCATTAGAAAATCCCACCATGATATCGCTATCACTGTCGCCCTGTCGACAGACACCGCTGCCACAGTCGCTGCTGTTTCTCTGTCTGACCAGCTAATTGCAGTTGATTGCGTTCACCTGCTGGCCCTGGTGTGAATCAGCCGCTAATTAGAGGGTAAGAAAGAAAAGCAGCGGGGCTCTGCAGCCTTACGACCAGGACGAGGAACGCTGACCTACACATTTAGAGCGTTTTTACACTCGGCTCCTACTAGAGGTTTTTACCCAAACCTCGGCTTTGTTGTGTGGATTTTATCGTCTTTGTGTAAAAGCTGTTGATGAATCTGGGCGCTGTCCAGAAAAGCCGACTCAGGTCCACCTTAAAAGGGCGGCATGTCACATGAGATGCTGAACTACATTTAGGAACATTTGTATGTGAAAACACAAAGTCAGATGTATCACGGCTTTAAGAACTAGAATCACTGCCTCGCTGTTGTATCCCTCCGCCATCCACTCAAACTGACGAAAATACGGTCACAATCTCCTTCCCGAGTTACAGCAGTGATGGTTGTGTGTTTTTGCAGAACGTGATGATGTCACAGTGAAGTTGACCTTTGACACTTTTGTTTAAAAATGTCATCACTTCATTATTTTATAATTTCATGTGTTTAAATAGTGTCATAATTAAAGCAGGAAATCTTGAGTTATGGCCAAAAACGTGTTTTGTGAGGTCACAGTGACCTTGACCTTTGACCTTTAACCACCAAAATCCAATCAGTTCCTTCTTGAGTCCGTGTCGAGGTTTTTACTAAATTTGAAGAAATTCCCTCACAGGCGTTACGGAGAGGCCTCTCGCGTTTATGAGACTGACAGACGGCGGCGTGCCACGGCTGCCGGTGGCGAGGAGAGTTTCCAGGTTTTGATCATGATGTGAAGTTTGAAACAAACGCTGATGATGTTTGATTTTTTTTTTTTTTAATTAATGACGACGAGAGAATCAAACAAAACCAAAACAATTATGATAGTGATAAGCGATATGAGTGTGACACAGTTTGTGTGTGTGAAAACATTCACATCCCTCAGACCTAAAACTTACATTTATACGTTACTAATTTGCAAAAGAAAATATTAAATTCATGCTTTTTTTAATAAACGTAATTGGGAAATCTGTCAATTTACAAATGTTGATACTGAAGCATCTGTAAATCAGTCAGTGATTATTCATTTGTAGTTCATTAGTTTTCCAGTAAAACCTGGTTGTGGAATCTTAAGCATCATTAAACTGTTTTCAGTCTCTGTTGGCGAACTCCAGCGTCTCTCGAAAGTAACTGGCAAAACTAATCAGTGATAATGTAAAGGTCATTTTTCTGGCAGAGAGGGAACAACACTTTTTTCTGGAGGAGAATTCTGGGAAACTGAGGAAACAGACGTAAATGTACATGAAAAAGAACAAAAAAATAACCAGAGCCAGTGATAATTCTGTGATGGAAAAAACATTTCATAACAGATGTACAACATCACAAACATCACAATTCTTTTTTAACTGCTTAATCTCTAAATAACAGCGAGTGTGTGGTTAACTGAAGTGTTTTCGGAGTGGCGTGAGGCCGTGTTGGGGGCCTGTGGGGCCTCCGGAGTGAGGCCCCCATTCCTGGGAGCGACGGTGTCGATTTATGTGATCCCATAAGGTTAGTTGTTGTACACCTTAATCCACATGCACGCCTCCTCCCCCTTTCATTCAGGAGCTCTGATTGGATTACACCACAGCTCAGCCCCAGCGTGCGAGAGAGAGAGAGCGAGAGAGTGTGTGTGTGTGTGTGAGAAAGAGAGAGAGAGAGATTGTAAAGAAGGGCATATGGAAGGACGGAGGGAGGGCGTACACACAGTGATATGTGTGTGTGAGCTGTATTCAGCTCCTTTCACACACATCCTTCATTTCCAGCACCACGTGTTCTCCAGCTGTACCGTCTATTAGCTCCATCGTTAGCAGGTGATGCCATCGTTCAGACAAAACGATTTTTCTTATTTTCTTTATTGATAGTGATAAAATAAACCGCAGCTGCAGCAGTGTGGCTTTCTGTCTCATACATTCAAGTTAAAAGTGAATTTAAACGTGTCTTTAATGATGAATGATGATCTTAAAAAGCTGCTGTTGTGTTTGTGTATAGTGTTGTTTCTTTTCTTCTTCTTCTGTTTTTTTTGTTTGTTAGTTTCAGGGTTAATTAACCTCCTGCTGACGTCCAGCTGGAGCCACAATCACACCAGAACAAAAGAAGCTCCACACAGTAAAAAAACCATCATGTTACAGTGTTTTCAAACATAAAGAAACTGTTTTCTTTTAAAGCTGCATTTAAAAAAATATATATATCTGTCTTTGTATGTCCAACCCCTACGCCCCAGCTCCTCCATCTGTAAGTGTGTGTGTCCCATCATGCTTTGCTCCCCACAGAAATCTGGACAACACAAACACAAACAGAAGCAGCTCAGATTCTTTGTATCGTGACAGTGTGAGAGTGAAAACTGACAATATTAAATGTACATAAACATCAGCCGACTAAACATTAAAAACCTGGTTTTTGAGGGTGCAAAAACAAATTCTGTAATAACTCCAGAAAAACACAAACAATCAATTAATGAATTAATTAAATATGAATAGATATTAATGATATAAAAAAAGTATAGTATTGGAGTTTTTTTAAGTTAACTGGTGATGACATTTCAAAGTTGCAGCTTGATTGATAATACTAATAATAAACCTTCATATATCACATTTAACACATGAAGCTCAGTGTGTTTTACTAAATAAAAAGGGAAAACAAACAATCCAGTGTCACTGCAGTTATCGTGCCATTTCCTGATGGTTAAATACATTTATTTCTTAAATATAACCTAGAAAAAAACAGTATGACACTGATTATAAACTGTATAAACACCTTTCATTCACTCCATTATCTCAACACTGAACTGAACTGCAGACACCACACTGAAGGACAGCTGCAGGATTTTTTATTAATTAATTTATTTTTTTGAACGATCAGATGCAATTTCCAGATAGAAATGGTAGAAAATAAAGCCACATCATCAATTGTAGCTCTACTATTAAACCATCCTTTTACAACATGATAGAGGGGAATTATTATTGTCATATCTAACCAAACACCTCCTATTAGCAGTGAGTGTGAATATTAGATTTAAATCCACTCAGAAGGTACAAATGAAATTTGAATAAAACCCCTTTTTAAAAAGGTGGCAGCAGTAAAATAATATTTAATGCAGCTAAATATCAAATATCTCCCTCCGAATGTGATATGTTTTCACACGTTGGCATTAAACAAAAAGCGTCAGTTTCCAGATTAACTTTTCAAGAATTCTTCAAACTGAGACTGAGGAGGTGGAAGAAAAGGAACAAACAAGAGGAGCGATACAACAAACAGCAGCAGTGATCACATATAAAAATTTAACCACATCCACGTCTATAAATACGGCTCATTACAGACAGTCGTAGCAGGTTTGTTCTCGGCGTCGTGCTGTTTATCCAGTTGAGAAGTGTGCACAACACAAAGCTCTCACGTGGCTCGTATGGCTGAATTGTTGCAAGCGGTTGCCTAGCGATGAGATAAAACTGAAGAAAAAAGGGGCGACTGTGAAGCCCGTTACCGCCGCTTTCCTCTATGAAAACGTTAAGTGAATAGATTGTCAAACGCATTGTACTTCACAAAGCAATAAAGCGCAGAGTGCTTTACAGTGTGTGATTTCATTTGAATCGGATGTTTGAACTGTTGGCTGTTGATGTAAGACCTGCGTGACGCTGAGCGGCGGCTTGTTTTCTCACTGAATGTGTCTTTTAATACTGTCAGGCTGCTTCTGCTGTGACCCCTGAACCCCTCAAGGAAATTAACCATGACAACTTTTCTGTCATCATGTGCACATTCATTTTTAAAGAATTATAAATCTTAAGTTTCTTTTAACCATCTTTTATTTTTCTGCTCTCCTAAGAAAAATAACAGCAAAACAAACGACTCATACAGGTCGTTCCACGATCTGACACCCAAGCTCTCCTCAAGCCCCGAGCAGCTGCGTGAAGGCGGGAAAATACGCAGGGTTTAAACGTCCCTCGAAAGCTCTTGTTTTTTCAGTTTGTTCCACAACTATCTCTGTCACTTTCTGCGTCTGTGACGGCTGATTCACAACAACACTTACTTATTTTCAGCCAAATCACCATCTTTTCCTAAACCTAACCAAGCCATGACCATTATCATAGTAACCATGGTGACAAAGGTAGGTAGGGGCGCCATCTCAGGAGACACTCGTATGGGTCGTATCAAAGGGGTTGGAGCCACATGAGCCTCCCCCCTCGTTTTCGCTTATGGCGTCAGAAGAGAATGTCCATATATTACGACATAAATGACCACATAGGTTGTTTGTCCATCATCGTCATGGTAACAATAATGAACAGGGTCAGTGTGGTTAAGTTCACATGGTTAGGTTCAGGAAAAGGTCGTGGTTTTGGTTAAAATAAGTTCTTCCTGAAGGGTAGAGGACCTTCATCGTCGTCCCTGGGCCGCTGAAAGCTCTGCTGTCACTTGCTGTCACTTTGCTGTCGCTGCTGCTGCTGTTGTTCACATAGAATTTCATAAGCCCCAACCTCCGCCCCAGCATCCACCTGTGGGCTCTGAGGGGAATGACCCCCTGGGGCCAAAGTTATTACCGTCACTCAGCACCCCCTGCTGTGCTGAGCTTGGTATTTCCCTTGTGGGGAGTGACAAGGTCAAAGCTTGGGTGGCAAATATCAACGCTGTGTAACCTGCAGTCACATAATGATCTAGCTATGATTAGAAATACTGATAATCTCTTGTCATCCATCAAGCAAAAATGCTGAATTTTTTAGCCCCGACACCCAGTGGACTGTGAAGGTTCAAAGGTTACCTGAAATTACCTGTCCTGACAATCTGTATATGCATGTTCTCTCACACCACTGAGAAGTGTTGGGCTGTGATCTAGGATTTTAGATTTGAGGCCTGTTCTGCTGCTGCAGACACAGTGAGCTGCTCTACATAAAAGCGTGCACGAACTGCACAAAATACAAGAAACATAACCAGAACCCAAAGTCAAACCCACAAGGTCACTGAACCTATTTTCAGCCTTTGCTCTGGTCCTTCCCTTCAAATCAGCAGACACACACACACACACACACACACACACACACACAGGAAGGTCTTGAGAGACATTTCACTCTGGGAGTCATGGCAACCGTTTCACTCTAACCCCACTATTACCACCTGAACATATCAGCGCTGAGACACACAGAGGAGAGAGGACCCCTGAGTGTGTGTTGTGTTCATTGTTCAACCATGAGACCTCACTAAAAACACCAGGACAGGTCAAGACAGGCACAAATACTCCCTGACCTCCAGGCGTTAATGGGTGAAGGAGGGACTGGATGCCGTGTCACTTGACCTCTACATGTGTGTCTGACTGTCCCCCTGGGAAAAGAGGAAGGCAGGGGACGGAAACATCTTGATGGCCTCCTACAGCCAGCTCCAGTCTCGTCCAGGACAATGAACAATCAGGAGTGAGTGTTGGTGATTAGGGAGGCACTCAGGGCGGACCTGGCCTCCAATGAATCTACTGAACCCCCACAGCATCATCAGCCTCCAGTAGCCTTCTCTGACCACGTCCATAATAACCTGGCTGAATCTGAAGGCACATCTTCTCTTCATGACCTTCTGTCAATATCAAACCAACATGTTTCACACCAAGAAAAACTGATCTTTTCCCAAAAACGCCTACAGAGTGGAAACATCTGAAAATGTCAAACAGCTTGCGACCGAAACATCCACTGAGGCATCCGTTCTTCTGAAGAGACTGGAAATAGAGGTGGATGAAAAACATCAGAGGCTGTTAAGGAGACTGTTTTGGAAGTTTGCAAGTTCTGCTGTTGCTACATAGCTAACATTAGCATTAACAGCTGTTTCCTTACCAGTCCAGAAGAAAGGTTGTGAGCTCAGCATCAAATTTCATTCCTTTACTCACCGAGAGCTGTCTCCAGCTGTGGAAAGCAACCCTCTTGTTTTGCTTCTATTTCTACTGAAGTTAGCACGCCAACCAAGCTAGCTCCAGCCACTTTCCGATACCGAGTCACTGTAGCGTCCAGTCTGCCCTAAGGAAGTTGCTGCTCATAGGACGTATTATGACCTTTTGCATAGTAAACGCAAAAAACGGCTGAAGCTCTTGGGAAACTAGCAAACAGCTGTTAATACTCCCGTTAGCTATGTAGCAATAGCAAAACGTACAAATAGCGCCTTTAAATTGATACAACAAATAAGTTTGTTTTCTATTTGGTTTTTCACTTAACTTTGACTCTTGTTCTTTTAATACATCATCAGGTCGCACCTTCTTCTTCTACAGTGGTTTAATGGACCCTGGATCAGCGCCACAAACTGTTTATCTTGATTAACCAACTCTAAATATTCGCGTAACAGTATCGTGGATGGAAATGTGCATTAAATTAGCTTCTTTCTTTTTTTTTGTCTTGAAATTGAGTTAAATTTCATGTAATATTTGGATGTAAACCCACCTGCTGGCTGTCTGTCTTCTCTCTTGTCAAATGAGGCTGTAATATATCATTTAGTAAGAGGAAGAAGACAAGTCAAGTTTAACGAGTATCCCTCTGGATTAGTTCATTTTGGGTGATTCTACCAGTCACGGTTTTACGTCCCGTGCTTTCAGAGGTATTGCAGGAAGGTATTGTGTTTTAGCAGTCTCACTCTAGCCATACCTTTATTTTAGTTAATTTGCCATAATGCTTTCCTAACCGTCACTGCAGGACTGTTGTTTGAGGTGTTAAAGTGAAATCAGCGATAGAAAGATGATCACCCCCGAATGTGTTCATAAATTTATTCATACATTTCAGACATTCAGTGTCTCTTTAGGATTGTGGGAAAGTTTTTTTCTGAGACATCATTTCAGACATTACATGGCATGGTAAAACTTTTCATTGAAATCTAGACTAATGAGATTCTTTCAGGGTTAGCAGCTCTTTAAGGCCGTATGACCCTCTGACACACACGTCTTCAGGCGCTGGGATTTCAACTCTGGGATCCATTATTGCATTTAAATGAAGAAATAATTTCCTAAACAATTACAATTGGACCAAAACACAGAATAAAATCTGCAAAGGACCTCAAATTATATAACCTATTGATAAGTAATATACCAGCCGCAAGTACATTTCACTGCAAAATAAGAATTAAAAAAACACAGCTGTGTATGTCCCTCAAAGTCTAAAATATCAGTCTTTGCTGATAAAAACCATCCTCATCACTCTGTCTGGATGGTAATTAGGTCTTGCATTAAAAAAAACCCTTAATATCTGTGGCGCTACAAAAAATCTGAAAACAACATTGTTGTAATCAGAACTGCTTTAGTGTTGAAAGCAGACAGCGGCGATTACCATATGGCAACAGCAGCAAGCACAAAGACGTTCCCAGGCTTTGATGGTAAAACAGAGGACACCATTGATGCTGCCGTGAAAGCGATGCACCGTAATATGCTGCATATGTTTCTCATCCCGTTGCAACACTATGGGATTAAGCCTTCCGAAGCCAGACACACACACACACACACACACACAGATATATACCGTCTACGGCTTCAACATCTCAGGGTCCCCCTAATCATGCTCCTTCCATGGGTCCCCCTCTCTTCATTAAAACTCAGACAAGAAAAGGGGGTGCAGACAGGAGCAGGGCTCCTAAAGAAAGGCCGCTGAGACAGAGTCCTCCAGCCTGTCTGGTTAAGAGTGTGGGAGCGTGCGTGACCGTGTGTGTTTGTGGGGGGGTGGGGGGTGAGGGGGTGTATGGGAATTGACTTTGCTATTAAACGACTTGATCGAGAGACACCCATCCACCCTCCTCCCACCCGCAGCGGGAGGACGGGAGCTTCAGTCGGGCAGCGAGGGATCCGCCACTACCGCCGCGGCAATTTGCAGTCTGGGAGGCACAAAGGGGGGGGGGGTCAGAGGTCAAATAAGTGCACTGAGATGGAGGTGCTTTCTCATGCTAATGCCATCACAAACAGCTCTGCGTCATTCCAGGGCTGTTGCAGAGCACGTCGGGACAGAGGATGATGGCATTTCTGAATGTGATGTGAGGTGTAATGAATGAGGAATCCGTGAAAAAGTAACAGGCAGAGTTAGGATCCACCCGTACAGCATTTCCTGGTGGATACACTCAAACACTTCTCCTTTCTGTGAGTCAACAAAAACTTGATTCAATCCCAAGAAGATCTGTCGGTTTATTCTGAACTTTGAAAGTGTGAATTTAATTATATTTTACATATTAAACTGAAAACACAGAGAGAAGCTGAAGTTTGAAGAGGGTTTCTTATCAATGACAACACAATCCAACAAAGCCACAGACTGAGCCCCAAAAAAAACAATGCCTTATAGGCTGGACGTAGACAGATGCTGGTGTCTGGTTGCCAGTGATTCTTCACGCTTCAGCCGGGACGTAATGACCTCTGCTTCGATTGCCAAGTACACAACAGGCCCTCCAAATGAAATGACCAAAGACGTCATTTATAACTGCCCTCCAGAATGACGCATAGATGTTTTCTGGTCAGGACATCATTTGTCTTATGTTTAGCCGTCCAGGACACTGTTGAAAAATCTCTCGTTTGATGACAAGGATATGGATAAGCTTTCGTCACGTTTACGTTTAGCTGTGCCCCAACTCAGAGAGGCTGCAGGCGTCACAGCGGCGCGACGTGGTTGTCTCATTTCATAAAGGCTCCTTCCAATGCCGCCCTCTTCTCCTGGACAACAAAGGATCCGACAGGTGGATCCATCGTGGTGGATCAACCTATCCCAACAGTCATTGCGTGCCGCTAATGACAATAATATGGCGGCAAACAGCACAGACAGAGAGCTTGAGGATTATATTTTTAAATCTATGTGTTGGGTTTCAGCTAATGGTACAACTGTTTAAACCAAGGATCATCAAACCTCAAGTTTTTGTGAAAAATAAAACCAGAGTCACTGAAAAGTCCCTAAAACTTAATCTAATACACAACTTCATCCCCGATCAAGTTTCTAAATTTACTTCCTGGTCAAAACTATCGACGTGCGAATCTGAACTGAACCAGGCACAAAGAAGCAACAAAGTCAGTTTCTCAACAACAACAACAGGAGGCACACACACGCACACACACACACACGCACACACACACACACACACGCACACACACACACACACACACACACACACACACACACACACGCACACACACACACACACACACACACACACACACACACACACACACACAAAACACACACACATCCAGTCTTTTGTAGCTGACTGGCTGCCTCTCAGGAGGAGGCTGCAGGATCAGGACTGTCTGAGAGGCAACAAGCCTCACAGAGAGAGAGAGAGAGAGAGAGAGAGAGAGAGAGAGAGAGAGAGAGAGAGAGAGAGAGGCCCCTCTACATGCAGACATGAGGCATTATGTGTGCAGGGGCTGTTCAGACGGGGGGGGGGGGGGGGGGGGGGGGGCTGCTCAGGCTTTAACACTGGTATGTTTTATTACAGATGTCTGAGATGCCGACTGAGTACCTGTGACTCCAGGTGTGCTCGTGTCATGGCGTCTCCACCACAGGAAGGAAACGTGGCGGGAACAGACAGGTTTCTAAAATCAGCCCTGACACTGGTCCAGGTCCAGGTCCAGGTCCAGGTCCAGGTCCAGGTCCAGGTCCAGGTCCAGGTCCAGGCCGTGCTCACTCTTCCTGCCAAGAACCAAGAGCTCAGGTGTGTTGTATTTGCGACCCTGTTATTGCCCCCTACTGGTCTGGAGTGCAAATGCCAAAAGCACAAACTGCCATGATCCTTTTAAAAGAGAAAAACATTTTTTTAATTGTGTTGCGCTGCAGAACTGACGGCTGCTTCTTTTACCTCCTCCCTCTCACTCCTTTCTGTCTCTGTGTGTTTTAGCTGATGTGGATTAAAGATAAACCTGCTAATAACTTCCCTTCATGTACTTATCTCGCAATAATACTCGGTGACATTTCTCCCTATCATGACTGACAAAACATGTTATTGCTTCAACCTCTGGATCTTTTTTTTATTTTATTTGCTCTTCTAAACACTCGATATCTGTCCCACAGATCCCTCTGCAGCACAGCGGCGGTTCTCCTTTAAATTTTTCCTGTTGTGATGTTTGATTTTTTACCATCGAGCGCTTTGGTTTGGAAACAGGGAGCAGGTGAATCACATGTTTGTTCAGTATTAATCAGAAAGCAACGTAAGTATAAAATGTCACCTGTTAAACTGAGATCTTGTGCTGGATTAGCAGCAGAGTAACACACTGCTACTGTAAAATATGTATATATGATTATTAACTTCCACCATCCTACAGCTTTACTGAAGGCTCTCTGTCTGCTGCTAGTGTCTGTATATGAACAAACAAACTGTCGATGAACAACAAACCCTGAATGAACATGCATGAAAGTAACAAACCTGTTGTTTTTGAAAAAGGAAAACAGTGATTGATCTTAACATCAGCTGTGCAGCGGTTTAGTTTCACACTCTCTGCACAAACAGCCTCACAGCATCAGCGACGTCCCCCACAGAGTCGTGGTTTTACTGTCCACTGACATCTTTGCTGATGAAATCCAGCTGTGGACAACAGGTAGGAGGCGGGATGAGAAAAACACTGACACCGTCCATCATGGTTGTTTGTGTCAGGCTGAGGCGCCTGTCAATCAAGCAAACACACTCATTAGAGGAGGTTCAAGTTTCCAGACCCAGCTCCTGATGGAAAACATGACGTATGATGTATTTCTATGGGGATTCAGACCCAGTGTCTAGTGGCTGTTAGTGGAACTGCACCTTTAGGGAATCCTGCGTGACTTCAGCTGTGAACCATGATGGTACTTGTTCACTCAGTCTGAAGTTTACTTGACACTTTAATGGCAGCACCAATAATTTCAAGTACAAACTAACAAACCTTTGGGATAAAATGAAAAGTGAAAAGATGAATATTTGCTTTGTAATTTAGTGAAGAGAAAGAAATTCAAATTTAATGAAGTTTACGTTCAAGTTGCACTTCATTGCTCATTCATACTAAGCTTATTTTATTCTATTTTTACAACATTAAAAACAGGAAATTCATCACTTCCTGTGCACCAGGAATGAGCTTGTTACACAATGTAAAACTATTATTGTTTATACTACTACTACTACTAATAATAATAATAATTGTGTAACCATTAGGCCTATATTTATTTCCCATCCAAAAAGTGTATTTCTGTGTGTGTGTGTGTTTGTGTGTGTGTGTGTGTGTGTGTGTGCAGATAAATACATATTTTTCTTTTATCAATAATAATAATAATAATAATGACAATAATAATAATAATTATTATTATTATGATTGCTATTAATTAATATTATTCTGAGAGCACTCAGCAGAACCTGTGCAGCTCTAACATTCTCCTCCTGTGTGTCTTTGCTGCTTTATGTTAAAAGCTGAGTTTATTTTCAGACGTAAAACAAGTAAATTTAACAACAAACGATTGTATTTCGTTTTATTAATTACATAACAATTCATTAATCGAATTACTTCAGAATCATTTCATCGTTTTTCACAAGTGGCTTCAGGTCAGATTTACGGAACTAGAATCAGATAACAGTAACCGTCAGAGTACAGACGCTTCTGCCTGTGTCACTTTACAAATCACTGAAGCGCTGCCATATCAATACGTAATCGATACTTTCTATCTTCACACCGGTTCGCTGGTTTAAATTGTTGCAAAATATAACGGCAGCCTTTTGATAAAATGATTTTACAATGATAACAATATTCAGTTTTATGTGTTTATATTTATCATTAGGCAACAATCCAAAAATAGACTGTTTTAAACTTGAGTTAATGAGCAGAGAGTGAAAGTTAATTATAAATCAATAACTGAAATTCTCACGTTTTTTAACATCTGCTCGTTAAATCTTTGCTTTTATGGATTTGGGAGAAAGTTTTTGTCCTTCTTATTTTATTTTATTTTATTTATGTATCTATTCAGTGGTTCTGTACAGACTTGACTGACTCAGCTCATTAAGGATCAAGTTATTGAAAGTTTTGTACAATTTGCGTGATGAATTTAAATCATTTACTAGATTATGGATTGACATTTTAATTTATACTTTGGGGGGAAAAAAACTGAAATCATCCTGTGAATTACAACATGAACATGAACTGTGTAAGTTTTTCTTTATGTTATCATCGATTAAAAATCTGTATGATGAGGATTTAAATCACCTAAATGATGCATCAGCAGAAGAAGAAGCCTTCATGTTACAGTGGAGGTGTCGTAACAATCCTGCACATGATGGAAACATCTCGCAGTTATGTCAAAAACAGAGAAGCGGGCCTTCTTCTGCAGCGCTGCCCGGGCAGGACGTCTCCTCCCCGGGCCTTCTCTGTCTCCCTGCAGGTCCCTCTCCCTCTCTCTCTCTCCCCCTCTCTCCCTCTCTCCCTCTCTCTCTCGCCCTGTCTGCTGAGGGGTGTCTAATCAGGGAAGACAAGCGGCTGACGGAATGACGATGCTTAATTGGCATGGAGTCGTGGGAACGCGTAAACAAACAGCTGCCATTTTCATTTTGCTTGTTTCCCCCTCGTCCCTCTTCCTCATGAATAAAAGCCGCCGCGGAGAAGTGGAACAGCAACCTGGCAGCTGCAGGAGACTGAACTGAAGGAACGACGAGGAGAGGAGGAGGAGGAGGAGGAGGAGGAGGAGGAGGCCCGGATTGGAGATTAGCCTCACTTTAATCCGCCCTCCACCTCCTCCAGTGATGGGAGGGAAAAAAAACCAACACGCAGATATACCTTCAAAAATCTCCTCCTCACACAAAGGAGAACACATTTCCAAGATAAGCTGTGCATGTGATTATCTCTCTCTTATACCCTGCACGAGAAAAACACATCACTAATAATCACAGCTTTTTCCTCCGGAGTCCTGAGTGAATCTGTGGGGGTCCTGTTGTTTTTGTCATTATTCCTATAATATTCCTATAACATAATACCCAGCGCGGAGGGAGCAATTTTAAGATTAAACTTTCCTCTTTTCTCCTCCATTAAAAATTAAAATTTCACTTCAGCTTCAATTCACAGGAAATTACAGCAGTAAATAGCAAAGATATAAAAGTCAATGTAAACAGGAAATTAAAAGACAAACACTGAGTTAACTAAGTTAATAAAGTGGAGCAAATGTTTATTCTTATTTTTTAACGTAACTCCTCAAAAATAGTTTTTTAAATCTACCAAAAGGGAATCAAATGGTATTTAACTTTTTTTTATTATTATTGATTATTGATTAATTTGTGATCCTGAGACTATCAACAACACCATGATCACAGCAGCTGACAAACTGTACAGATCCACAGATTCAAACAGTTTCAAAAGTGAGTAAGTAAAGATGAAATTACTCTTCAAAGTAAAGTAAGTTACTTAGTTAGTAAATAAAAAAAACCTCCAAATACAAGTGAGACTTTTATTTTGTCGAGATTTTAATTGAATTGTATAAAACAGAGACAAAGAAAGACAGGAAATGTTGTTTCCCTTCATCTTAAGTCGAGTCCCAGGAACAGGAACAGGAACAGGAACAGGAACAGGAACAGGAGCAGGAGCAGGAGCATGAACAGGAACAGGAACAGGAGCAGGAACAGGAACAGGAACAGGAACAGGAACAGGAGCAGGAGCAGGAGCAGGAACAGGAACAGGAGCAGGAACAGGAACAGGAGCAGGAACAGGAACAGGAGCAGGAACAGGAACAGGAACAGGAACAGGAACAGGAGCAGGAGCAGGAACAGGAACAGGAACAGGAACAGGAGCAGGAGCAGGAGCATGAACAGGAACAGGAACAGGAGCAGGAACAGGAACAGGAACAGGAACAGGAACAGGAGCAGGAGCAGGAGCAGGAGCATGAACAGGAACAGGAACAGGAGCAGGAACAGGAACAGGAACAGGAACAGGAACAGGAACAGGAGCAGGAACAGGAGCAGGAACAGGAACAGGAGCAGGAACAGGAACAGGAGCAGGAACAGGAACAGGAACAGGAACAGGAACAGGAACAGGAACAGGAGCAGGAACAGGAACAGGAAGAGAACAGTTCTTCAGCCCGTGTGAAACACTTTAAGTTACTGCGTGGACTCAGGAGATCAGACAGTGCCCAGAATAGTGAGTTCACAAGCACCTGAATATAATTAGCAGTATTTTTAATCTCGTGTGGAGATTCATTGTCGTCCACTGACTCTCAGACACGTCTCGACAAACTCAGACCAACGACAAGATGTTATTCTGCATTTCTTGTTTTCTGTTGAAGGCAAGGGAAGTTTATTTATACAGCACCGTTCAGACACAAGGAGACGCACAAAGTGCTTTACAGAGGCAGGGAAATGCATTAAAAACAGAACATTAGGATGACATTAAAACAGCATTTAAAAACAATAAAAACTGATATGAATAAATAAAAATAAAAAAAGTCAAATCAAGACGGAATAAAATCAGGTAGGAGACTTGGAACAAGATGCAAGCAAACAAGCAAATGCACAAGATTAAAAAAGGTGTTACGTACAGTATGTGGTTTAGTAAGTAGCGATGTTTTAACCCTGATTTAAGTGAGCGGACAGTTTCAGGAAGCTTGATCCACAGGTGAAGAGCACAGGAAGTAAAAACTGCATCACCTCGCTTGGTTCTGGGAACACTGAGTGAACTGGACCCAGACGACCTGAGGGGGTCTGGATGCGTAGAGTAGAGTCCATTTAGTGCTTTATAGACAAGGAATAGGGTTTTAAAATCGATCTTTGACACACAGAGGATGTAAAGCTTCAAAAAAACAGCTCAGAAATGTAGAGTTTTGTTTTTTTTAGCGGAAGATTAATCCACTCTTGGAGCAGCAGGATGGTGTGTGTGTGTGTGTGTGTGTGTGTGTGTGTGTGTTAGTGAGGCTCATGTCATGTCACCCAGATCAACAGTGTGTCTCACTGACACCAGATTTTTATTGAGCATAAGAAAGAAGAAAAATAAAGAATATGAAAACTCATCCTTCAGGTTTCCTCTCGTGGCTCTTCCTCAGTCCTGACGCTGCTGTGCACATTAGCTATATGAGAATGAACAGACCGACATGTTCACATTTACAAATGAAGGGATGTCATCCCGCCGTACCGGTGCTTATTAGTATCAAGGTGAATGCATGTGGATGTATAAAGGAGCCTGACCTTCTTTACGTGTCTCTTTCATTGCGCTGAAGATTTAAATCGCGCCTGTCAGTCACAGCAGAAACATGCATTATTCATCTGACCTGCAGGCTGCTAACATGTTCTGCTTACTTACATTTATCAGTGTGAAACCAGCCATTCAAGACTTCCTCCTATTCATTATCATCATTAGCAGCCACATTACTTTAAGTGGAAACTGTATTTTCTTTTTTTAAATCATGTTTTTAGTCTAAATCCCCCGTAATTTAATGAACTTTCATTAACTCAGCTTTGAATATGTGAGCTGAAATGTAACAGAGAATATTCGAAAATCCCTCAATTCTTCAGTTTCGACATCCTAATTTAAAACTGAAACATGTTGTTCAACAGTTAGTGTGAGTCTCCACATTAGCTCTTCGTCTTCTTATTAGCATTTCATTTTCAGCATTTTAATCCCCGCATATGTTCCATCAGACGTCCATATAGTGCTGAGCAGACATTAAGATTAAGCCCTGATTAAAAATGAGAATTAATTAATGCTTTTGAAGTTACATGTCTCCCGATTGGTTCCCGTGGCAAAGCAAAAAAAAAAGCAAAAACCCCCATCAATCTTAAAGTCGGTGGATCGTCCAGACAAACACAAAGTCACACGTGATCACAAACTGTGTTTACAGAGAAAACCAATAGGGAAGGGGATATATAACTGTTCATATATCACATCCAATAAAGAAAGCAGCTAATCTGCTTTCAACAAACTGCAATGGTTGATGATCAACACGCACCAGTCTCACTTAAAGATAAGGTGTGTATTGTGTTGTATTGTATGTAGTGTGTAAGCACCTGTTGCATTTTATTGCTGTGTAACGACTGAAGCTTCAAGTTTCAGAAATTATGTTTACGTAAAAAATGGATGTATCTTCTAGAAAAAATTGGCTATATATATATATAATATATTCACTTTCATTTTAGTGGTTTTCAAATCCTTTACTTAAGTAAAAGTAGCGGCAAAACCCCAGTGTAAAAATCTTACCACAAAAGTACACATAAAGTACTTTAAAAGTATTATTATTATTATATTACAGACAAAGAATTATCATCAAAATGTCCTTAAGGTAGAAAGTAAAACTACTTTGAGCTTGTTGATGTTGGAGCTTTTTATATTGTTGAATGTGCAGTTCAGTCTAAAACAGTGATTCATGTTGTACAGACTGATGCTGTATTTCATATGTAAAATCTGAATCTGTAAAGTAACCATAGTAACTGCAGCCATCAGATCAATCAATCAACATGTACAAATACTGCAAACTGTGCTTTAATACAGCTGTTGAGTAAATGTACTGTCTCACTACAAGGTCCATACTGGTCCATCGTCTCTGTGCTGCAGCTTCGTATCACACAGTCTTTCCTCAGCTAATGAAGTTGCCTTGTTGTCATGGAAATGTGGATGTTCAGATTATTCCCAGGTGTATTCCCTCCATATATATATAGCACTCATTATATAGTGGCTAGTATTCCCAGAAACATAGTGCTAACAACATGCTAGCTTTTACTAGTAATCCCCCGACTGCACTGTTTTACTTTTCTTTTTCTTTTTTAACAAAAACATTGAGTAGTTGTTCTGGGACTTTTGTGCATATTCCATGATCTTCCTCAGCAGGTAGAGATGCCATTGGAAATGTAGATCAATACTTTAAGGATATTTGAAGAATAGATGTAGTGCTTGTATCATATATCATGCTACTTGTTGGCTAAAACTTCCCTGACTGCGATGGAAATGTAAAAAACCACCATGTCAGTTGATGGTGAAAGATTGTGATTTATAAGGATCTGAAATCTCAGTTTAGTAATCAGTGAAAATTATGAAAGGTGAGATGTGGGAGTGATTTTGGAGTCTGCACCAGCTCCAGAAAAACCACTGCAATTAAAACAAAATTACAACATTTGATCCGGGAACAATGTGATTGGACGATGGATTGAACATTTGTGCCGTGTGTGTCGCGGTTCGCTGATTGTCCTTGAAGAAGCTCATTGGTGGACACGAGAAATCTGTTTGAAATGGAGCCCAATCAACGAAGGAACCCCCCCCTGCTTAGAGACAATGGTAGGTGGGATGAGCGGGGAGGGGTTAGCGGGGAGGGGTTAGCGAGGAGCGCTCGACTCAGCTGGAAGGATTTAAGGATTTGAGGTACCTTTGATATGTTTCTTTGAATGAAGGGTGTATTTTCCCTTTTTGTTTCCCAGAGTGGTATAATTGAGTACGGCAGCAGAGAGGGGACACTGCAGCAGAGCCTCAAATTACATCATTTGCAGAGTTGTGTTGTATTTTCAGCTCATAAGAAGGCGGTGGTGGTGGTGGTGGTGCTGAGGGGGACGGGGGAGAAGAAAGCAACACAGCCACAATTGGGCCAATGAAGCATATCACACGCATTCACTTTGCATTTGCCACTTCCTTCAAGACTTTTCTTTCTTTGATTTCTTTGAGGCGCTGCGGCACTCCTCACATGCTAATAATAGACTTGTCCATCAACTGTCCCCTCCCTTGGAGTTAATTGGCGCTGTGCAAAGTGAGCCAGCGCCACTCTGAAGTTGGGCCATCATTAGATCAGTGGATGCTGACCGTCTCCGGCTCGCACACACCCCTCTGATCTGCACACACTCCCCATCTCTTTTTCAACACCCCACCTGCTCTCACAGCACGCCCCCTCCCCACTGCAATGACCCTCCCTTTCGCCGCCCCGTGGTGTCGTCTCAGAAGGTCTTGAGAAGGCCGACCTGCCTCCTTTCACATCTTCCCCTCTGATGTTGCCGTGATCACACTCTTACTAGATAGCTCGTTGCCCCGCCCACAGGAAGAGCCCGGAGACTGTCCTCGTGCCGCAAGTGTGTTTTGTTTTCACCTCCGTGCTGCCATGTTGTATGTAGTGTCTTGTGTTTTGGTCAGATCTCCTTGTCTGCTCCCTGGAAAACCTTGAAAATACTCCTTTTCTTCAAATAAGCAAAAATCGTTTCAGTTTCAGGCACAAATCAGCTTTAGTTTCAACAATTTCCTGGAGTGTTTTTGCTCGTCTCTGGTGCAGCTTGCCTTATTGCATCCTATTCAAAATAAAAGACAGATTAAAATGATCTCCCTTCAGTTGAAGATGTTTGCACCTGTTCAAAAACAACAAGACTCAAAAGACTCAATAGTAAAATTTACAGAATAAGATGGAGTTTTTTTTTGGAGTTTTTTTTTTCCAGTTATCGTCTGCTTGAGTTGAATTTTGCATTTTACCACATTAGAAAAGAAGTTGTTTGTGCACAGCTCAGCATTGCTTACAAAGTCTCAGTGGACAACACAGACCCACAACCGCATCAGTTCTCACATAAGCCCATGATGAAGACAAACTCCCCTAAATAACCCTCGGAAATAATGAAAAAAGGCAAAGACGCCTCCTCTTTTCTTGGATAGGAAAAGGCTGCGACAGGAGCTGAGGCCTGACGACACTGACTGCCAAGAAGCGCCTGGTTGGATTGTGTGTGTGTGTGTGTGTGTGTGTGTGTGTGTGTGTGTGTGTGTGTGTGTGTGTGTGTTTATACATGTGAGCCCTTAGTGCATGACAACATGTGTACTGTATGTATCTTCCAACAAGTGTTTTTCTCTATTTGTTTGGTTTGTATTCTCATTTCTGTGTATATTTATGGGTACGTACAGGTCAGCCACACACGAATGGAATATGCAATAATACTGTGGACTGTGCAACACGAACACTGGCACTTTATTGTTTTTATTTGTTTTCATACAAGGTTGTTTTTTCTAAACTGTGTGATATATCGTGTGGAATGGGTTCTTACACACACTGATCAGTGGCAGCACTTCTAATTTTTTTCTACTTTAAATAAAATTACAATAAAGGCTTTTTGTTCTATCCGATTCAATTCTATTCAAATGTGGTGATGTTGGATGCTTATTTATTAAAATGTTTAGGAGAAAATAAAGTCAACACATATGGGGCACATGAAAGGTTTAATTATTTTCAGATTCTTTCATCAAATTGTACAACATGAATGTTCACCCTGTGATACCATCTGGATGAGCAAGTAGCACCAAAGACATGCACACTAGGTTAATTGGCAACTATAATACCTTATGAGTTTTTAAGCCGTTTTATACTGTGACATTTGGATGACATTCTATATTATGTCATGCTTTGCGATGAAGAACAAGCTTAAAACCTCTTAAAGTTGGTATCAGTGGAAATAGTAATAGATAAATGTACTGTTACCAAATACACTATGACATTTTTTTTACATTTTTTTGCCTTACTATACTGTGATGTTTTAGGACATTTTTATGCCTTAGTACAATTTAAAAAAACCTCAGTATAATAAAGCATAAAAATGTCAAAAAACGTGATAGTATAGTAAGTCATAGAATGGTAGTAAGGTATAAAAAGGTGATGAATAAAAATGTTGAAAAACGTCATAGTAAAGTATGGCATAAAAATATCATAGGAGAGAAAGCTATAAAAATGTCATAGAACGTGATCTTATAGTAAGGCATAAAAATTTCAATGAATGTCGATATATAGTATTGCATAAAAACATCATAGTGTAGTACATTATAAAAATGTCAAAAAACATCATAGTATAGAAGGTATAAAAAGTCATAGTAAAGTAAGGCATAAAAATAAATTAAAAACACATCATAGTATAATAAAGCATAAAAGGTTATAAAAATGACAGTACGGTATGTCATAAAAATGTCAAAAAAGGACATAGTATAGTAAGACATAAAACGTCATGGAATCGTCATAGTATGATAAGTAATTGAATGAAATACTATTATAAGGCATAAAACGTCAAAAAAACATAATAGTATATTAAGGCATAAAAGGCCATAAAAACTACATAGGATGGTAAGGAATAAAACTACAGTGTATAGTAAGACATAAATATCTCAAAAAATGTCATAGTATACTATGGCATAAAACGTCAAAAAAACATCATAGTATATTAAGGCATAAAGGTCATAAAAACTACATAGGATGGTAAGGAATAAAACTACAGTGTATAGTAAGGCATAAAAATGTCAAAAAATGTCATAGTATATTAAGGCATAAAAGGCCATAAAAAAGACTTAGTATGTTAAGGAATAAAACGACATAGTATAGTATGGCATGAAATGTCAAAAAAACATCATAATATATTAAGGCATAAAACGTCATGGAATCGTCATAGTATGATAAGTAATCGAATGAAATACTATTGTAAGGCATAAAACGTCAAAAATACGTCATAGTTTATTAAGGCATAAAAGGTCATAAAATGTCATGGTATAGTATGGCATAAAACGTCAAAAAAACACCATAGTATATTAATGCATAAAAGGTCATAAAAACTACATAGGATGGTAAGGAATAAAACTACAGTGTATAGTAAGGCATAAATATGTCAAAAAATGTCATAGTATACTATGGCATGAAAATGTCAAAAAACGCCATAGTATATTAATGCATAAAAGGTCATAAAAACTACATAGGATGGTAAGGAATAAAACTACAATGTATAGTAAGGCATAAATATGTCAAAAAATGTCATAGTATAGTATGGCATAAAACGTCAAAAAAACATAATAGTATATTAAGGCATAAAAGGCCATAAAAACTACATAGGATGGTAAGGAATAAAACTACAGTGTATAGTAAGGCATAAAAATGTCAAAAAATGTCATAGTATACAATGGCATGAAAATGTCAAAAAACGCCATAGTATAGTATGGCATAAAACGTCAAAAAAACATAATAGTATATTAAGGCATAAAAGGCCATAAAAACTACATAGGATGGTAAGGAATAAAACTACAGTGTATAGTAAGACATAAATATGTCAAAAAATGTCATAGTATACTATGGCATAAAACGTCAAAAAAAGATCATAGTATATTAAGGCATAAAGGTCATAAAAACTACATAGGATGGTAAGGAATAAAACTACAGTGTATAGTAAGGCATAAAAATGTCAAAAAATGTCATAGTATATTAAGGCATAAAAGGCCATAAAAAAGACTTAGTATGTTAAGGAATAAAACTACATAGTAAAGTGAGGCATGAAATGTCAAAAAAACATCATAATATATTAAGGCATAAAACGTCATGGAATCGTCATAGCATGATAAGTAATCGAATGAAATACTATTGTAAGGCATAAAACGTCAAAAATACGTCATAGTTTATTAAGGCATAAAAGGTCATAAAATGTCATAGTATAGTATGGCATAAAACGTCAAAAAAACACCATAGTATATTAATGCATAAAAGGTCATAAAAACTACATAGGATGGTAAGGAATAAAACTACAGTGTATAGTAAGGCATAAATATGTCAAAAAATGTCATAGTATAGTATGGCATAAAACGTCAAAAAAACACCATAGTATATTAATGCATAAAAGGTCATAAAAACTACATAGGATGGTAAGGAATAAAACTACAGTGTATAGTAAGGCATAAATATGTCAAAAAATGTCATAGTATAGTATGGCATAAAATGTCAAAAAAACATAATAGTATATTAAGGCATAAAAGGCCATAAAAAAGACTTAGTATGTTAAGGAATAAAACTACATAGTAAAGTGAGACATGAAAATGTCAAAAAAAGTCATAGTATAGTATGGCATAAAACGTCAAAAAAAACATCATAGTATATTAAGCCATAAAACGTCAAAATAACGAAATAGTATGGTAAGGAATAAAACTACATAGTATAGTGATGTAAAAAATTGTCAAAAAAGGGCCAGGTAGAGGAGTCGTGTGGCGTAGTGGTCTAAGCAGTTGCCCCATGTGTAGTGGGTACAGTCCACGCTGAATTTGGCCCCGGTTCAAGTCCCGCCTCAGACGGCCTTTGCTGCATGTCATTCCCCCTCTTTCTGCTTCCCCATTTCCTGTCTCTCTACTGTAATATCAAATAAAGGCATAAAAGAGCCCAAAGAATATACTTTAAAAAAAAAAGGGCAAGATATAGTATTTCATAAAAATTTCAAAAAATGTCAATATATTAAGGCATAAAAGGCCATAAAAACTACATAGGATAGTAAGGAATAAAACTACAGTGTATAGTAAGACATAAATATGTCAAAAAATGTCATAGTATACTATGGCATGAAAATGTCAAAAAACGCCATAGTATAGTATGGCATAAAACGTCAAAAAAACATAATAGTATATTAAGGCATAAAAGGCCACAAAAACTACATAGGATGGTAAGGAATAAAACTACAGTGTATAGTAAGACATAAATATGTCAAAAAATGTCATAGTATACTATGGCATGAAATGTCAAAAAAACATCACAATATATTAAGGCATAAAACGTCATGGAATCGTCATAGTATGATAAGTAATCGAATGAAATACTATTGTAAGGCATAAAAAGTCATAAAAACAACATAGTGTGTTAAGGAATGAAACTACATAGTGTAGCAAGGCAAAAAAATGTCAAAAAACAACATAGTATTTTATGTCATAAAAATTTCAAAAAACGCCATAGTATAGTATGGCATAAAACGTCAAAAAAACACCATAGTATATTAATGCATAAAAAGGTCATAAAAACTACATAGGACGGTAAGAAATAAAACTACAGTGTATAGTAAGGCATAAATATGTCAAAAAATGTCATAGTATACAATGGCATGAAAATGTCAAAAAACGCCATAGTATAGTATGGAATAAAATGTCAAAAAAACATAATAGTATATTAAGGCATAAAAGGCCATAAAAAAGACTTAGTATGTTAAGGAATAAAACTACATAGTAAAGTGAGGCATGAAAATGTCAAAAAAACGTCATAGTATATTAAGGCATAAAAGGTCATAAAAACTACATAGGAATAAAATTACATGGTATAGTAGGGCATAAAAATGTCAAAAACGTCATAGTATTTTATGTCATAAACATTTCAAAAAATGTCATAGTATAGTATGGCATAAAACGTCAAAAAAAACACCATAGTATATCAAGACATAAAAGGTCATAAAAATGAAATAGTATGGTAAGGAATAAAACGACATAGTATAGTGATGTAAAAAATTGTCAAAAAAGGGCAAGGTATAGTAGGTCAAAAAAAATGTCGAAAAATGTCATAGTATATATAGTATGGCATAAAAGGCCATAAAAAAGACTTAGTATGTTAAGGAATAAAACTACATAGTAAAGTGAGGCATGAAAATGTCAAAAATACGTCATAGTATATTAAGGCATAAAAGGTCATAAAAACTACATAGGATGGTAAGGAATAAAACTACAGTGTATAGTAAGGCATAAAAATATCAAAAAATGTCATAGTATATTAAGGCATAAAAGGCCATAAAAAAGACTTAGTATGTTAAGGAATAAAACTACATAGTAAAGTGAGGCATGAAATGTCAAAAAAACATCGTAATATATTAAGGCATAAAACGTCAAAAATACGTCATAGTATATTAAGGCATAAAAGGTCATAAAAACAACATAGTGTGTTAAGGAATGAAACTACATAGTGTAGCAAGGCAAAAAAATGTCAAAAAACAACATAGTATTTTATGTCATAAAAACTTCAAAAAACGTCATAGTATAGTATGGCATAAAACGTCAAAAAAACACCATAGTATATTAATGCATAAAAGGTCATAAAAACTACATAGGATGGTAAGGAATAAAACTACAGTGTATAGTAAGACATAAATATGTCAAAAAATGTCATAGTATACAATGGCATGAAAATGTCAAAAAACGCCATAGTATAGTATGGCATAAAATGTCAAAAAAACATAATAGTATATTAAGGCATAAAAGGCCATAAAAAAGACTTAGTATGTTAAGGAATAAAACTACATAGTAAAGTGAGACATGAAAATGTCAAAAAAAGTCATAGTATAGTATGGCATAAAACGTCAAAATAACGAAATAGTATGGTAAGGAATAAAATGACATAGTATAGTGATGTAAAAAATTGTCAAAAAAGGGCCAGGTAGAGGAGTCGTGTGGCGTAGTGGTCTAAGCAGTTGCCCCATGTGTAGTGGGTACAGTCCATGCTGAATTTGGCCCCGGTTCAAGTCCCGCCTCAGACGGCCTTTGCTGCATGTCATTCCCCCTCTTTCTGCTTCCCCATTTCCTGTCTCTCTACTGTAATATCAAATAAAGGCATAAAAGAGCCCAAAGAATATACTTTAAAAAAAAAAGGGCAAGATATAGTATTTCATAAAAATTTCAATATATTAAGGCATAAAAGGCCATAAAAACGACTTAGTATGGTAAGGAATAAAACTACAGTGTATAGTAAGGCATAAAAATGTCAAAACATGTCATAGTGTACAATGGCATGAAAATGTCAAAAAACGCCATAGTATAGTATGGCATAAAACGTCAAAAAAACATAATAGTATATTAAGGCATAAAAGGCCACAAAAACTACATAGGATGGTAAGGAATAAAACTACAGTGTATAGTAAGACATAAATATGTCAAAAAATGTCATAGTATACTATGGCATGAAAATGTCAAAAAACGTCATAGTATAGTATGGCATAAAACGTCAAAAAAACATCATAGTATATTCAGGCATAAAACGTCAAAATAACGAAATAGTATGGTAAGGAATAAAATGACATAGTATAGTGATGTAAAAAATTGTCAAAAAAGGGCCAGGTCAAGGAGTCGTGTGGCGTAGTGGTCTAAGCAGTTGCCCCATGTGTAGTGGGTACAGTCCACGCTGAAGTTGGCCCCGGTTCAAGTCCCGCCTCAGACGGCCTTTGCTGCATGTCATTCCCCCTCTTTCTGCTTCCCCATTTCCTGTCTCTCTACTGTAATATCAAATAAAGGCATAAAAGAGCCCAAAGAATATACTTTAAAAAAAAAAGGGCAAGATATAGTATTTCATAAAAATTTCAAAAAATGTCAATATATTAAGGCATAAAAGGCCATAAAAACTACATAGGATAGTAAGGAATAAAACTACAGTGTATAGTAAGGCATAAAAATGTCAAAAAATGTCATAGTATACAATGGCATGAAAATGTCAAAAAACGCCATAGTATAGTATGGCATAAAACGTCAAAAAAACATAATAGTATATTAAGGCATAAAAGGCCATAAAAACTACAGTGTATAGTAAGGAATAAAACTACATAGTAAAGTGAGGCATAAATATGTCAAAAAATGTCATAGTATATTAAGGCATAAAAGGCCATAAAAAAGATTTAGTATGTTAAGGAATAAAACTACATAGTAAAGTGAGACATGAAAATGTCAAAAAAAGTCATAGTATAGTATGGCATAAAACGTCAAAAAAACACCATAGTATATCAATGCATAAAAGGCCATAAAAACTACATAGTATAGTAAGGAATAAAACTACAGCGTATAGTAAGGCATAAAAATGTCAAAAAATGTCATAGTATATGATGGCATGAAAATGTCAAAAAACGCCATAGTATAGTATGGCATAAAACGTCAAAAAAACATCATAGTATATTAAGACATAAAGGTCATAAAAACTACATAGGATGGTAAGGAATAAAACTACAGTGTATAGTAAGACATAAATATGTCAAAAAATGTCATAGTATAGTATGGCATAAAACGTCAAAAAAACATAATAGTATATTAAGGCATAAAAGGCCATAAAAAAGACTTAGTATGTTAAGGAATAAAACTACATAGTAAAGTGAGACATGAAAATGTCAAAAAAAAGTCATAGTATAGTATGGCATAAAACGTCAAAAAAAACATCATAGTATATTAAGCCATAAAACGTCAAAATAACGAAATAGTATGGTAAGGAATAAAACAACATAGTATAGTGATGTAAAAAATTGTCAAAAAAGGGCCAGGTAGAGGAGTCGTGTGGCGTAGTGGTCTAAGCAGTTACCCCATGTGTAGTGGGTACAGTCCACGCTGAAGTTGGCCCCGGTTCAAGTCCCGCTTCAGACGGCCTTTGCTGCATGTCATTCCCCCTCTTTCTGCTTCCCCATTTCCTGTCTCTCTACTGTACTATCAAATAAAGGCATAAAAGAGCCCAAAGAACATACTTTTAAAAAAAAAGGGCAAGATATAGTATTTCATAAAAGTTTCAAAAAATGTCAATATATTAAGGCATAAAAGGCCATAAAAACTACATAGGATGGTAAGGAATAAAACTACAGTGTATAGTAAGGCATAAAAATGTCAAAAAATGTCATAGTATACTATGGCATGAAAATGTCAAAAAACGTCATAGTATAGTATGGCATAAAACGTCAAAAAAACATAATAGTATATTAAGGCATAAAAGGCCATAAAAAAGATTTAGTATGTTAAGGAATAAAACTACATAGTAAAGTGAGGCATGAAAATGTCAAAAAACGTCATAGTATATTAAGGCATAAAAGGTCATAAAAACTACATAGGATGGTAAGGAATAAAACTACAGTGTATAGTAAGGCATAAAAATATCAAAAAATGTCATAGTATATTAAGGCATAAAAGGCCATAAAAAAGACTTAGTATGTTAAGGAATAAAACTACATAGTAAAGTGAGGCATGAAATGTCAAAAAAACATCGTAATATATTAAGGCATAAAACGTCATGGAATCGTCATAGTATGATAAGTAATCGAATGAAATACTATTGTAAGGCATAAAACGTCAAAAATACATCATAGTATATTAAGGCATAAAAGGTCATAAAAACAACATAGTGTGTTAAGGAATGAAACTACAGCGTATAGTAAGACATAAATATGTCAAAAAATGTCATAGTATACTATGGCATGAAAATGTCAAAAAACGTCATAGTATAGTATGGCATAAAACGTCAAAAAAACACCATAGTATATTAATGCATAAAAGGTCATAAAAACGAAATAGTATGGTAAGGAATAAAATGACATAGTATAGTGATGTAAAAAATTGTCAAAAAAGGGCCAGGTAGAGGAGTCGTGTGGCGTAGTGGTCTAAGCAGTTGCCCCATGTGTAGTGGGTACAGTCCACGCTGAAGTTGGCCCCGGTTCAAGTCCCGCCTCAGACGGCCTTTGCTGCATGTCATTCCCCCTCTTTCTGCTTCCCCATTTCCTGTCTTTCTACTGTACTATCAAATAAAGGCATAAAATAGCCCAAAGAATATACTTTAAAAAAAAAAGGGCAAGATATAGTATTTCATAAAAATGTCAAAAAATGTCATAGTATATTAAGGCATAAAAGGCCATAAAAAAGACTTAGTATGTTAAGGAATAAAACTACATAGTAAAGTGAGGCATGAAAATGTCAAAAAACATCATAGTATAGTATGGCATAAAACATAAAAAAAACACCATAGTATATTAATGCATAAAAGGTCATAAAAACTACATAGGAATAAAACTACATGGTAAAGTAGGGCATAAAAATGTCAAAAACGTCATAGTATTTTATGTCATAAACATTTAAAAAAATGTCCTAGTATAGTATGGCATAAAACGTAAAAAAAAACACCATAGTATATTAAGGCATAAAAGGTCATAAAAATGAAATAGTATGGTAAGGAATAAAACGACATAGTATAGTGATGTAAAAAATTGTCAAAAAAGGGCAAGGTATAGTAGGTAAAAAAAAAATTCGAAAAATGTCATAGTATAGTATGGCATAAAACGTCAAAAAATATCATAGTATATTAATGCATAAAAGGTCATAAAAACAGCATAGCACAGCAAGGAATAAAACTACATGGTATAGTAAAGCATAAAAATTTCAAAAACGTCATAGTATATTATGTCATAAAAAATTCAAAAAACGTCATAGTATATTAGATTAGATTAGATTAACTTTATTAATCCCACAACTGGGAAATTCACTCACCACAGCAGAAAATAAACATCTATGGAATAAACATCTATGGAAATATACATCAAAAATACACCAAATATACACCCAATATACACCAATAAATACAATATACACAATACACATGATAAGTACATGAAAAAGTGCAAGTTTTCACATGGTCAGGAAGAGCAGGAGTTGTAGAGTCTGACAGCTGCTGGAATGAAGGACCTGGGGAACCTCTCATTCTTACAGCGAGAATAAAACTACATTGTATAGCAAGGCAAAAAAAGGTTAAAAAAACGACATAGTATATAGTATGGCATGAAATGTCAAAAAAACATCATAGTATATCAAAGTATAAAAGGCCATAAAAACGACTTAGTATGGTAAGGAATAAAACTACATAGTAAAGTGAGGCATGAAATGTCAAAAAAACATCGTAATATATTAAGGCATAAAACGTCATGGAATCGTCGTAGTATGATAAGTAATCGAATGAAATACTATTGTAAGGCATAAAACGTCAAAAATACGACGTAGTATATAGTATGGCATGAAATGTCAAAAAAACATCATAGTATATCAAGGTATAAAAGGCCATAAAAACGACTTAGTATGGTAAGGAATAAAACTACATAGAACAAAAAAAATGTCATAGTATAGTATGCCAAAAAAATTTCAAAAAATGTCATAGTATAGCATGGCATATAAGGTCAAAAAAACGTAATAGTATGGTAAGGAATAAAATGACAGAATAGTGAGGTATGAAAATGTCAAAAAATGTTATAGTATACTATGGCATAAAACGTCAAAAAAACACCAGAGTATATTAAGGCATAAAAGTTCATAAAAACTACATAGGATGGTAAGGAATAAAACTACAGTGTATAGTGAGGTATTAAAATGCCAAAAAACGTAATAGTATACTATGTCATAAAAATGTCAAAAAACCTCATAAAACCTCATAAAAACGACAAGGAATAAAACTAGATTGTATAGTAAGGCAAAAAATGCCAAATAAACTCATAGTATAGTATTGCATAAAAATGACAAAAAACGGTATATTATGGTAAGGAATAAAACGACATAGTATAGTATGGCATAACATGTCAAAAAAAAGAATATTAAGGCATAAAAGGTCATAAAAAGACATAGTATGGTAAGGAATTCGATGAACTAGTATTGTAAGGGATAAAAATGCCAAAAAATGTCTTACTATACTATGACGTTTTTTGAATTTTTTTTTCCTTACTATACTATGAGTTTTTTTTTTTTGCCTTACTGTGTATTGTGATGTTCTTCGACATTTTTATGCTTTACTATACTATGACCTTTTTTGGAAATTTTTTTTTTTTTTTATGCCATACTATGACCTTTTTTCTAAATACCATATTGTGACTTTTTTTGACATTTTTATTCCTTCATGTACTATGACGTTTTTTTAAATTTCTTTTACCTTAATGTACTGACATTCTTATTCCTTAATATACTATGACGTTTTTGTTTTTTTTTTTGCCTTACTGTACTGTGACATTTTTCAACAATTTTATACCTTACTATACTATGACTTTTTTTAAATACTATATTGTGACTTTTGACATTTTTATTCCTTAATAAACCATGACATTTAAAAAGAAAATGTACCTTAATGTACTGTGACATTTTTCAATACTTTTATGCCTTACTATACTATGACGTTTTTTTTTACTATTTTTTTCCTTAGTATACTATGAGGTTCCTTTGTTTTTTTTGTTTTTTTGCCTTACTGTGTATTGTGACATTCTTCAACATTTTTATGTCTCAATATACTATGACGTTTTTATGCCATACTATACTATGACTTTTTTTTAAATTTATGTCATACTATACCATGACGTTTTTTTTTACTTTTTTTTACCTTAATATACTGTGACATTTTTTGACATTTTTATGCCTTAATATACTATGACTTTTTTTTTTTAATTTATGCCTTACAATACTATGACGGTTTTTGAAATTTTTTTTGCCTTACTGTACTGTGACGTTTTTCGACATTTTTATGCCTTACTATACTATGACGTTTTTTTGAATCTTTTTTGCCTTACTGCACTGTGACATTTTTCATCATTTTTATGCCTCACTATACTATGACACTTATTGAAATTATACTATGGCATAAATACGTCAAAAACATATTAAAGTCATAGAATAGTAAGCCATAAAAATGTCAAAAAACATCCTAGTATAGTAAGCCATAAAATTGTCATAAAAAGTCATAGTATAGTATGGTGTAAAAATGTCATAAAACATAATAGTATAGTATGGCATAAAATTATCATAGTAAAGAAAGGCGTAAAAATTAGAAGAAAAAAAAAACAGTCAAGCAAAAAAGTCACAGATATTTTGAAAACATTTTTCACCATACTGTTATTCTTTTATGAAATACTGCTGGTATGGCATTTTGATGACATACTAGTAGTTGGTATAGCATCAGACTCTTACAGCCCTCTGTTTAAGCTAATTGTTGTAAGTGGAACAACATAGGATGTTTTTTTGACATAATATACTTAGAGCTTTCTTGACATTTTATGCCATACTATACTTTGACCTTTTTTTTTTTTAATTTGTTTGCCTCACTGTACTGTACTTTTTTTTTTAGAAGTTTTCATGCATTACTATACTATTAGATTTTTTGAAATTATATTAAGGCATATATATGTCAAAAACATATTATAGTCATTTAATAGTAAGCCATAAAAAAGTGATAACATGTCATAGAATAGTAACTCAACATCATAAAAAACATCATAGTATATTATGGCATAAAATGTCATAGTATAGTGAGGCATAAAAATTTCCCAAAAAAATCATGGATATTGTGAAAACATTTTTTGCCATACCATACTGTTATTCTTTTATGAAATACTGGTGGTATAGCATTTACATACTCAGCTGGTATAGCATCAGCCTCTTTATCTGAGGGTCAATGGTTTAAATCCCTGTCTGTTTGGATCTTACAGCCCATTGATTCACTAAATAGTTGTCACTGGAAAAAGCAATAGGATGTTTTTTTGACATCATATACTTTGAGGTTTTTTGACATTTTAATGCCTTACTATAGTATGACTTATGACAGATATATGACATATATGTCCTTATATGAAGAGTGATGTCCCCATATGTGTCACCTATAGGAATATAGATTACTATGACATATATACATCTTATGGATATATGAAGTTATGAAGTTGATATCATATATGAAATACCATAGTAAAATACAATTTCATCAAAACAACACACTTATCAAACCTGTATATGTTTGTATATGATTTCATGATAAATTTAAACATATGTGTTTATTTTTTATATTGACATATATAATATGAACATATACTGACAGGCTTTGGGTCAGATATATATTAATCTAACATATCACTACGACATATTCAACTTACATATTTCTATTAGTTCAACATTTTTGTCAATATATGATATTGTTCCAATTTTGAACAGGTTTCTAATGTAATTTTTACACATACAGGCTATACTTTAAATATATATGATTTTATTTCATATGCACATATATTTCATATATAGAAACTCAGAAGCTTTAAATCTTCATCAGTTGGACAAAGGAAGAGAAGCTGGGAAGTACTGAGTAATACAACCATCAGAATATAGAATATCATCAGAATTATCCTCTACGTTTTATGTGTTTGCTTGTATTTGGATAGTAGCTGTGCTGGGTTATACGTTGTCCACATAATGAAGAATTTAAATGTGTGCGTACTCTTGTTTAATTGATGCTACACGATGATATGTTACAAAGAGGCCCTGTGTGCCGCGGAGGCTCGGCCACGGTGTCTGTGCGTTTTACTCCCCGGTGCTGAAACACTGGAACCAAAGGAGTCAAATAGATGTTTGTACGTGCAGAACAACAACTCAACAATTATCAATGGAAAGTAAATAAAAATTCAGTATCAGCCTTCATTAGCACTCAGTAGCTGAACCTTAACATGCACACAAACACACACACACACACACACAAATGCATTTATCAGTGTGTGTGTGTGTGTGTGTGTGTGTGTGTGTGTGTGTGTGTGTGTGGGAGAATAAATGTGTCCTTTTGGGTTTATGTCTGTATATGCACAGGGCTGAGTTCAGAACACAAAACGCCGCCTCATGCCCTCTTTGTCCCCCCCTCCTTCTCCTCCTTTGCCCTGGCAGCTCTCCCATGATGCCCCTACCCCCGGCTTCCTGCCTCTAATGGCCGTCTCTGTGTGCCATCTCGGGAAGCCTGACATCCCCTCCAGAGGCAGAGGGCCCGGCGTTAATGGAAGCCATTGATGGGCGAAGAATGGCTCCTTTGTGGCGCCGGGGGCAGGCGTGGGCACCCGTTTGCTCACACACAGCTTCCCCTCCGCACACACTGGGCCGGTCGCTCAGAACTGAGTGCCAACAGCGGAGATCGAAAGACAGGAGCAGCAAAGTGCCCCATAACTGGGGAAATGGCAGAGAGGGATGGGTAGAGCCGAGGGGGGGGGGGGGGGGGGTTAGTGAGAATGAGAAAGGGAGGGTGACAACGAAAGAGGGGTGAGTTGGCAACGAGAGGAAAAGCAAAGAGGAAGGAATAGGTGTGGATAGGCCACAGCGAAAAGAAAGGCCGAGAAAGAGCAGGAGAGATTAACTGAATAAGACAAATTCAATTGGCGCGTTAGGAGGAACGAATAAAAAAAAAAAAAGGACGTGAAGGAAATGGGGTACAAACCTTGCAACCAAACACAGAGCGCCGGGAGAAAAGAAACCCCGGAGAAAAGGGAAATTGAGCAGGAAAAACAAAGAAACGGAGGTTGGGATCGCCCACGTCAATGAAGCTGGGTGGCCCAGGAGGAGGATGTGAAAAAAAAACGATGGCAGGGTGCTGGAGGTCTCCCTCTGCCACTGTACAGCCTGTCACCCTCTCGCTGGCTCGCTCCCCTTTCGGTGATTTATAACACCTGAATTGTTCTCCTTTAACAGAGTTGTGAATGGGAGAAAGAGAGGGGAGCTGCCCGCACGCCAAACAGTCCTGTCGTTATTGATAACCAAACAGATGTGTCCAGTTTGGAATGAGCATCTGACGCTAAATCTGGGCTAACGGTTTTTGTTGTCAGGGAAATACTGTACGCCGGCAGCCGGGCTCTCAATGGAGACGCGGGGGTTATTGTGCGCGATATTGTTTTCATTCATTCGGAGTAAAAAGTCTGTTTCCTGGGCGCCTTGCTTTTCCAGGTGACGTCTCTTCTCTTCGTCATTGTTGGCTGTGAAAGGGCTTCATCAGAAATCCAAAACATACCTTTCTGATTACATTCATTTAATTACTCCAGGTCTGAATGCACATTCTGAGGCTTATGGAGAAGGGGAGAAAAAAAAAACAAAAACAAAAGGAGCTGTTGTGCAGTGTCTGAGCTTCCTCGACTCAACATCACCACCTACTGGTTTGACATTCATGCTGTCAGCCACCTCTCGTCTCCCTGCTGCGTAGCACACAGCCTCCCGCATTGTTCGGCCCGCTAATTCATCCCAACAGCTCCTGCTGCTAATTTTCCAACCGCTGGCAGCGTGCCACGGCCGGAAGTCGCGGTGCGCCCCCGCCTGTATCCGTGCGCCACCGTGGGAGAGCGGAGAGAAAGTAGTACCATATTTGTCCCAGTATGTCATCTGTTTAATACGCCTGATTGGCTTTCACACCATAGCCTCCTAATTAATATGCAGCGGCCCCTCGCCCCGCCTCCCCCTCGCCATGCCCTAAGACAAAAGCGTATTGTGTGAGCACCTCCTGTTTTAATTACGCTCAAAAGGGAGCTGTGCGAGGGCTTTCTGTGTGTGCATGTGTGTGTGCATGTGTGTTCGAGCTGCATTTATGAATGCATTAGCATGTGTGTGCATGTGTGTGCGTGTGTGTGTGTGTGTATTCGGCATGTGTGTGTACGAGCACTGTACACATACGTACAGTATGTGCACCGAGGGAAACATAAAACAAGCACATTCATCGTCATGTCACCCTGCACGTATGCTCCTGTGTGTGTGTGCATGTGTGTGTGTGTGTGTGGTGTGTGTGTGCGTGTGTGTGTGTGTGTGTGTGTGTGTGCATGTGTGTGTGTGTGTGTGTGTGTGCATGTGTGTGTGCATGTGTCCTAAAACAAGAAGAATTGCACTGCCATTGCTAGGGGAGGAGCTGCTGCTGTCCTATCCCACAGAAGAGAGAGAAAAGTGTTGTTGCTTGTTGCCTTTATGCAAATTGGCATCCGATAAAGGTTTTTTTGGGAGAGCCACAAAGAGGGTTTGTGATCGGAGCGCCGAGGAGAATGGGAGAGGTTAGGAGGGGTTATGGGGAAAAGACAGGGACAAAATTCCCATCGGCGTACCCAGAGCCATCATGTTACATTCCTCTTTTCTCCCTTTTTCCCCCCTCTCCCCTCTTTTCATCCCTCTCTTCCTCACATCCATGACCCGGTTATTAATTTGGTTGAGATTAGTCGCTCGTTAATTAACACATGCCCCCCATCTTTCCCTCTCGCCGTCTTCTTTCTCTTTCGATTGTATCGGATTCAGTTTTTTTTTTCTTCCCCTTTTTATCAGTAGCTTTCTTTTCTGTCTTTCGCGCTGATGAGAATGAGGTAATGTGCAGTGTGAGGGGAGTAAGAGAAGAGGATTCGGTGGACCCCCCTCCCCCTCCCCCTCCACCCTTCGTCCCTCAGGGACCTTTTCAAACGCAGATAGCGAGAGTTTAACGACTGAATATGATGGATCTCAACAGTTGAATGAGTTCATAATTTTATACCATATGCGAAGTCAAGATCTGGGTTCAGTGCTTGAGCTCTGTAGATCTCTTGCAAACAAACCTCAGACTGATTCCAGAGCAGCTGAGTCCTCACAGTTCCCAACACCGAAGATTTGGTTTTAATCCCGTCGATTCCTTATGACTGAAAACAATCGCCGCCTCCACACAAGTCTGATCTGTCTGTGTCTTTCTGCAGCGTTGTGGTTTAGTGAAACGGAGTTGAGGGAGGAGTCGTCTAATACGACGAAGACATATGATGCAGTGAGGCCGAGGCTCCGTCCGCGACTGTCGGTGTCTATGTCATCATTTCCAAAGGTCTCAGTTTTCGTCCGACCAGGCGACGATGAACCCGGAGTTTTCCAACCAAAGCAACGTTTTCAAAAGTGTGTGTGTGTGTGTGTGTGTGTGTGTGTGTATACAATTTAAAACGTAAAGGTGTGGACGTAGTCTTAATAACTCAAAGCACAAATGGCAGCGTGATCTGCTGGAGTCGACTCAGAAAGTCTGACATCACAGAGAGAGAGAGAGAGAGAGAGAGAGAGAGGCGAAGGTGAGCTTCACTGTGAGCTGCTTCTCCAAGTGTCCTCTTACAGACGGCGAGATGCAGATCATGAGTCAACACGATTATATGAAGACGATGGGACTATATTCATGTAAAGGTTAGCTAATGCTAGCTAATGCTCATAAAAATAAAACCGTGCAGAGTAAAGGATAACTTTGAAGAAAAACAAATCTCTCCGTTACTGGCCGGAGTCAGAACCCAAACCAGGTCCACCAGGCCCCGGGGATGAAGCTACGTGTCTCTGACCCTGACCTCCACACCTCTTCCAAGCCAGACCCTCCTCCACCTGCTGCTGCTGCTGCTGCTGCTGCAGTCCTCTCATGGGGGACATCCAGTGTTCATCCACAACAACGGAAACAATAAATTTAATTCCGGCTTCTTGTGTTTTTTCTTCACCTTCATCCTTAAAGATGTGTGAGTGTGTGTTAAAGTGTGTGGGTTGTCAGCCACTCAATATTTGATATTTTCCACCAGTTTACTGAACATTTTAACTGTTCCAGCCCCTGAACATTTCAATATTTGATATTTTCCAATATTTGGAGTTTGGTGATGATTGGCAGGTGACCTGAGAGGCGTGGAGGGTTCATGTGGCAAACGGCCATCAGAGGTGCATTTTGAGAGATTCGTGGAGGAGCATCAGTGACTGGAAGCCGGAGCGGAGGCCTGAGAGCTGCTGTGATCGTTGTCAGGACCTGATCCTTCACGTCGTCTCATCTCCACATGTTCAAAGAGAGCAGGATTCAAACCGCCATCACTCTCTCTCTCTGTCTCTCTCTCTCTCTCTCTCTCTTCTCCTCCCTGCTAGCCTGGCGTGACTTCCCCTAGCCACCTCCCTCCGTTCGCAGCCCCGACTCGGCCCCCGGTGAGGCCCTGCTGTGCCACATGCTCCCCTCAATGGGCTCACTCAATTAACAGGCCATGAAGCCCCCCACCCCCCCCCACCCCCCCCACAATGGCCTGCAGCTCGGAGGCATGCGTGCGGTGGAAGTGGCTGATTTGGCGGAGTAGGCGGACGGGGGCGGGTTGGTGGCGGGGTGGAGGTAAGGGTGAGAGGGGAAGGGTGATGGCGGTGGCGGTGGCGGTGGTGGGGGGGGTCAGTCAGTACTCTATTGTTGTGGTGGTGTCCAGCATGCCCCCCTTCACCCCCGGTGTCTTTCATAAGGAGTGTGTAATAACTGCCTTTGTTGGTTTTCCCTCTTGTAATGGGTCCGGTGGGAGGCCTTGTTAGTGCACGGGGTGCTAAGCCAGGGGACCTCGCAGGAACTCTGGGATTAAAGGCTGCCCCATTCTGCCCTAAATGTGATCCTCTCCTGTCACAATGGTCATTCAGCCGGCCGATGAATATGGTTTCTTTAGATCTTCCTAATTGCAAAAAGCTTTTTTTTTTTTCTTCTTCTTTCTATCTAAGGGTGTTAAATTTTGGTTTGCTTAGTCATCTAAAGGCAGAATTAAAGGGCCGGTATGCAGTTTGAGGAAGGATAAAGAGACGTGTGAATTACAGAGTGGCACATCAATGATATAATGACCCCGAGGAATTAAAGTAATAGAGACCCTGAGAGTGAGGGCCGAGAAAAGCTTCTTATTAAAGAGGAAAGTGGCAGAACTTGACTTAATCTGTTTTTTTTTTTTGAATCCTTGGGGCTTTAATTTCGGCCAAAGATGAATCTCGGTGTTAAAAGATACACCAACAATGTTTTTCTTTTTGTTTTTTTTGTATCTTCCAACACATCTTTGTGCCTGCGTTGGCAACAAATTGGTTTTTCTTTCTCTAAGGGAGTGTATGAAAGTTATTTGTGTGGGTAGGGAATCTATCATAAAGAAAATCCCTCTTCATCTTCATTTTAAATTTTCTATGAACCCTACTGAAAAAAACACTGCACCACCTTCCCCTCTAGTATCTCTAAATAATATAACAGTGTTGAATCGGTAAAAAATTGTTTAACTTCAAAAACCTTAAGTGCATCAAGATTTAAAGCTTAACCTGTGAATGGAACTATTCTGTTCACCCAACATTAGCGCATCCCAAACACTCTATTTGACCCAAGAGCTACTAGATAAAAAGTTATTAGCTGAAACTAAATGAACTGAGCTCAACTCTTTGCAGCTCAGTGGAAGGTGGAAATAAAATATTAATCAGGGTGAGAAAATTTTAAAGGATCTTCCCCTGCTCAAAATCCATTTCCCTCCTAATAATTTTCGTACAGTCCCTACGGCTGCTTCAAGAAATAAGCCGTCATAAAAATCAAACTTGAGCACAAATACACAAAATTATTTGAAGCTCCCTCCAGTGTAAAGGTCTCCATGTCCATGTGTAGTGTGATTATAGATCAGGTCTAGCTTCTATATTAATACTGTGAAAGTATCAAAGCCTCAGTCCACAGAGAAATGCACACAGCCTGTATTCAGAAACTGAGCCTTAAAACCAGCCGTCAGGACTTCTGGAACTTTGTGATGTCACAACAAAGCAGTCACCAAGCCCCGCCCACCTGGACCCACCATCCAAACCTTTACAGGATTTGGTTTCTCTGAGTGTTTTTAACCTGAAATCTGCTTTATTTTTATTGGATCACTCAGAAAACAGTCAGCCAATCAGAAGAGAGGCTCAGAGCCTCCTCTCCTCTGATTGGCTCACCGACCTGTTGTTACTAGAGCTACAGAGAGAAGCCTGAGAGAGGAGATGTAAAACTACACTGAGATGGTTTTAGGTTCTTAAAACCACAAATATATCTTCTTATTGATCAACACTTCAAATAAAACACAGAAGAAGAAGAAAATGGTGCTTTAAATATGATTTGTCTGCTGAAGAGGAAAGTCACCACCTGCTAAAAATGATCAATTTCAACAAATTAGCCCTGAACTGAGAATATCATCATCATCATCATCATTATCATCATCATCATCAATATTCGCTCATGCCTGACTTGAGGGGAGGTCCAGGCGCAGCGGTTCGCTCTCCGCTTTCACACGCAGGATTTGTCGACCACGGCCGAGCTGTGAACAAGGAGAACAATCGCGCGGGGGCTGAAATGAACACTACCACTGCTTTTGTTGATTTGGCATTCACACGGCTGGCCATTTTTCAGGGGAGGAAATTCAAGTGAAGCACTTCCAAGTCAGCAATTTCCCCTCAGTCAAGTGGCTGAAACCCTCTCCAGCTGAACAACTTCCTGCATTTAGTCAGCAACCCCCCCCCCCCCCCCCCCTTCATCTACCCAACCAACGACACCCCCACCCCTCCTGCTCCATCATCACCCTGCTGAGTTGGCATCAGTCACAACCTCTCACTGGGTCGCTGCTCCCTCCAGAACAGTCCGAGGCTTCACGTTTATTTTATTTCATTTCAGAGTCTGTTTTCTCTGCATCGTGTCGCTACCTGTGCGCTTCAAACTTAAACTCCCGTATTATTCAGTGATGGATCAGTCAGAGTTGACGTGTGTTGATTGGAGAGTTGGAACAGCTTTCTAACGAGTGTTGAATTAACTCTGATGAGTGTGCACTTCCAGATGCACCAGCAAGGTGTTGATATTTATACTCTGAGTGCAATTTACTGAGCTCTTTTTTCTTTTTTTGTGCTGTGAAGGATCTCAGCAAAAACATAAGCATGTGGAATAATTACACAATCAAAGGATTATCACCTCTGACTCCTGTACAGAAGAAACAGAGATGTGAAGTTAAAAAGTTTTCTCCTTTTTATGTTGATTTTGTGAAACTTTTTTACTTTAATCCACATCCTGGTTTTATTTGTTTTCTACAATCATGAAACTTAAGGTTTTTAAAATCTGGTTACATTCGTCACAATTATTTCCACATGTGGTGAATGAAGAGATGCATCTTCTAACAAATGAGTGTTAACCTCATCCGTCTCTGACGCGCTGTCAGTGTGTCAGATGACACGGAGGTTTTGAGCCTCGGCCCATTACGGCCTCCGCGGG
Organism: Seriola aureovittata; assembly: GCF_021018895.1. Taxonomy (NCBI): domain Eukaryota; kingdom Metazoa; phylum Chordata; class Actinopteri; order Carangiformes; family Carangidae; genus Seriola; species Seriola aureovittata. The sequence continues at coordinate 4,598,507 of NC_079370.1, forward strand.
GCAGCGAGCAGGGCTGAGGGCTCCCACGGGGGGGACCGGGAGATCCTGAGGGAGCCTATTAACCCATTATGTTCACCTCCAGAGCGGTGTTAAGGACAACAATCGCATACGTGCTGGAGGCTGAGCCACAGGAGGCTACAGCTGCTTATAGAACAACCCTGTTGTCGCCCCGAGGCGCCGATCAGCACCATTCCCATGCCGTGCCTTGCTCAAGGGCCACATGTAGAGAAGAGAAGTGATTAGGTCAAGAGTGTAATGCAGCCTCTTGGATTCACATGTGATATTTCATTCGAGGAAAGTGGGAAATCATTTAAGATTATAGTGTAATTAGGTAAAACAATAGCAATGATTTTACAGTTACTGGACTCATTTTCAGTGTTTTTTTTTGTGCTTTTTTTTAAGAGTAAAAAAATGAACCATGTGGCTTGCTGTAGATGTGCTGCTATCATATCCTGCTGTCTTTTAATGTACTCATATGCATGTGCATGGGATCAAATAAAACACTGAAGTGGATGGTGAAGTATATCACACTATGTCACATGTTTAATTTCTTCCTTCTGCACCTCCCAGAAAACTGGGTTGTATCAGGGTTAAATCTACAACACGCCGGAGCTGAAGCAAACATTTGAAAATAAAAGTTGTCACTGATCCTGACCCATCAGAAAGTCACACACAGTGACAGATGTGCAGCAGGTGACCGGCCAGGTAAGAGCGTGTTTCATCTCTCCTCTTTGTGTTTTAGAAGTTATGTGAATTATAGAAACAGCGTCTTGTTATTCTCTTACATAAACTTATTGTAATGCTGCTATCCCAGCTGATCATTTAGGTCAAACTCAGAGACAATTTGTTCTGCAGGATTTAATTACATGTTATTATGCAGTTATTATACCAGGCTGCTGCAGAATACTTATTAAGCAATGGAAATTAAAACAATTAACATGATGATTTCATCCAGTATAATGATAGCTGTGCTACAGGCTTGAAGACCACAAAAAGATTTCTATTTTTATTTTTCAGAGTCTTTAACATATTGCAGGTATGATGCCAAACAAGCACATCTCCAGAAGACGTATTAGACAATAGAATAATTACCATAATCATGATTATTTTTCTCTGCATTTTAATTAGCCCTATGAAGCTCAATTAAGCTCTTCAGTGCGAGCGCCTATTCAGTAAACAGCTGTCCACCTGTCTTCTCGTTCCTGGGAAAAGGCTGCGGCGCCTGTTCACGCCGAGGTACCATCATCAAATCGGGGTAGGGGGGTCAGACGAGGCCCCTGCAGCCTGCGAAGGGGCCCTCTATATGAGGGGCGATTAATGCCATAAAGAGGCAGGCACAGAGGAAGGACATCATTAAGGTATGCTAATAGCTTGCTTACTAAACTTAAAAGTCAAAAGAGAAATTAATTTCAAATACGCTGAAGTAAAAAAAAAAAAAAAGAAGAAAAAGATGAGAGGAGGAGGAGGATGAAGGCAGCTCTGAATTTATCTGTTTAAACAGGAAGAAAGAAAATGACTGGAAGCATCATCAGCTCTGTGGGCAGCACAATAATCACAGTGATTTTAGTTCCTACTGAATTAAATAAAGATAAAGCGTCGATGGACATGATTTTTATTTTCCTACTGGCTCGCTTTACTACATCAGCAAATGACAAACACAGGCCACAGGTAAAGACATGTACTGTACTCTTGTGTTCAGGGTGAGTGACGCTGCTCCTGTTGCCTGCAGGAACAAAAGGGTTTAAAACACGTGGTAAATATCCACTACTGCAGATGGACAAGCGGCTAGGACGTCCCAACCCTGTCCAAAAAATAATTATTGATGGTTTTAAATAAAAGAAATAAAAAATAAATGTTCTTTGTCTTTGGATGATGCAGTGATGTCGTTTTGGTGAATCTGAGCCATGAAAAGAAAGTTTGCAGTGTAAACAAAGACTTTGATTGTGACACGTCAAAGACAAACTCAGAAAAAGCAGAAACTCATTTGTGATGATTGAATTTCAACATGACTGTCTCCAAACCACAAGCACAGACTTCATTAATTCATTCAACCTTAATTATTTCGTAGAAAATATCATAAACAATAACAGATACTAAGACTAAAAGACATTTAAAATGCAGATAAGAGACGGAGAGACAGTAGTGAAGAGCAGGTACAGGTGTAGTCAACAGACTCAATTAAAACTTTAAAATCAGCGAAAGAAATCAGTGGATCCAGTCTCTTGTCCAGGATTTGCAATTTGAATTTAAACGTTTCACGGTTTCTGTGATAAAACAGAGAAACCTGAGGTGCTTTGAGCCCTTGGTGAATATCAGAGAAACTGCTGTCACTCGAACTAAACTGTGATTCATCAGTCAGGCACAAAGGGTTAATCTGCGCAGCTTAGTGAAGGGATAACTTAGCAGAAGTTCTTCTCCTTAGTCGAGCCATCTGCCGACAGAAGACAAAGCAGCGTTACAGGCCCTGAAAATGTTTTCCTAGTAGATCTGTTTAACAGAGTAATTTGTTGATGATGCTGCTTCCTCCTCTTCCTCCTCCTCCTCCTCAGTGGCACTAATCACCCCTCATACTCAGGCCCCGAGGAGACCGTATCTAACAAGGACGCTCGCTTCCTTCGGCTGTTTGATCCCTGAAAGTGAAAGTGTGTTAATTACGCAGAGACAAACCCCATCTGGATCTGAGGCATTAACCCCTTCCTCCGTGATTGCTACACAGTCATTAAGCCTTCAAGAAAAAATAAGGACTAATGATGACTGGCCTTCATCACAACAAGCACTGACTTGATTGCAGAGCCACTTGCCTTTCTCCTGCATTTTATAAAATTACCAAATCATTATAATATTCTAAACAGCGAGAAAAAATGTATTAATTGATCAATTCCTTATTGAAAACTTAATTTTTTGTTTATTTTAATGATGATTTTTGATTTATAATGATCTACATGTCACTGGTTTTTTATCCCACTTTGCATCCGCCCTCATTATAAAACAATATACAAACAGTTTAATGTTAAATATCAAATGAGACACGAGACATTTGAACATTTTATTTTGTGAAAAGGAATCCAATATCGTTTCAAAATACTTTCAATTCACAGAACAATTGTGTCAAACAGTGAACGCAGCTATTACCAAATACATTTAGGGCCAATTTGAAAATCTATTGGATTTCTATTCTAACGAAGTTTAATATTAAAAATAAAATCACTGAAAATCCCAAACCTAAACTATTAGGAGATAATACATACATTAAAAAAAAAACATTATTATGCTCGTGTATTGTTTTACATGAAAATCCTTTATTTAAAATAAAGGAAATAGTAAAAACCAAACTGCTTTACTCTGAACATGTAACCCTTTTTTTTGTTTTGTTTTAATTTTCTGTCTCAGGGTTTCTGGCTCTGAAGGATTCTGTCTTTGGTTCGGCTCTGGCTAAATTCTGTAACCGTGTCTTGGCCCGGTTTAGGGGACAATTAGACAGCATTTTTCATGAAATAGACACATCATCTCCAGCCTCCTCTCAGGCCTGTGGTCCAGGGTAACGCAGCTCTACATCCCCCTCTAGTGGTCGAGGCAGAAAATAACCTTTGAAAATGTGATTTTTTTTTTTTCCCCCCAGGATTTAAAAAACAAAGAGTGAATTTGTGAGTTTTTACACATTAAAAATAAACATTTAGCAGTTGACATGGGGGTAAATTAAATTTTTTTTTTTTTTTTTTTACAACCTACAGGGTGTAATACTCAAGTGCTAGGATGTTAAAACCTCAGAGTGTGTGTGTGTGTGTGTGTGCGTGTGTGTGTGTGTGTGTGCGTGTGTGTGTGTGTGTGTGTGTATGCCTCTAGCAGTTGAGCTTCTCGACCTCCTCCGTCCTCACAGTGGTCAACTGGTCGTCATGAGCCGCCTCCTCTCCAGGAACCTGAGACAGAAACGCAGAGCGAGACGCTTTCATGATTCATTCAGATGTTTATCAAAAAGCTGAACTGGAGTCGAGGACAGGAAACAACAGCAATAAATGACTTATTGTTTGATGTCATTGATGCAAACAGAGGACAGAGGATCAATAAAATATTACTACAAAAAAAAAAGACTGATAGTAAAAATAGAAAAGAAATAATTTCTTTATTAAAATGTTAAAATGTAGATTTTATCCTTATTTATCTTTAATCTCTCAAACTGAAGCTCATGTTCTGCACATTTATTTACAAATGAATCAATTCCATTTTAAATTAAATTATGTGATAAATCTCAAAAGAGCCATAAATCTGCATGTGGTTGTACTGCATGTACATTATAGGCATGTGTATGTACAGTATGTGCACTTGATCACCTACAGTGTACTCATATAGATATAGGATCAAAAGCATGATGAGCCACATCCATGTGTCCCATTGCATTGTGGGAGAAAAATCTAGCATGACGTCAGGCCAAAGAGAAAAGGTGTGACATCATCCAGGAGGGTTTGTGCTCCTGTAGTCCACCTGCCTCATCACACTGAGGTGGAGGTGAATTTGCTCCACCTGGTGGTCAGACAGCGCCACCGCCTTAACAACGTGGTCACAGTCACTGACATGTGACTGCTGGTGCGACGGCGCCATCTTATGGATTAATGATGACTTTTTTTATTTCAGTTCAAACAACAGTGTCAACATCATAATTTTTACATTTTCATAAAATCTTAATAATCTTAAATTTTACTCCTAATTATAGGGAAAATATAAAGATCTGCTCCATTTAAACGCAAATAAATATTCATTAATTTTTCCTCTTTATATATGTTGTATTGTACGTTTGCCGGAAGACAACAAGACTATTACTATCGAACCAATAAGTTTCTAAATTACAAGCCTCTGCCCGGTAAACGTTACAGAGAAACTATAAGGAAAAGTTGAACCTGTAGAATATAGTTTTAAGTCAGATACTTTACATTACGGGTCTCTAATTTCATTATGATTTTCAGGACTCTGTAATTTGGTTGTAATTACAGGGAGGATCAGACTTTTATTGAAAGAACGGCTCCATTAAAGCACAAATACATATTAATTCAGCTCTGATTTATTATTGGAAACTTTATTCTTCATATACAGTAGGTCGTGTCATGTGCTTTCCTGGGGATCAGCTGACCTGCGGAGCTCTGACTAAAGACTCTCACAGTTATTCTATTAATTAATTGCATGAACTCTGCCTTTTTTCTTTTTTTTCTCTGTGTAAGAGGTTTTCTTTCTTTTCAGGGGAAATTTGCAGGAAATTATTCAGAAATTACAGCCTTCCAAATAAAGCACCTGCACCGTCTCATTTGAATCAAACTCACCTCCCAGTAGATGCTGTCCTCGAAGCAGATGGTGTCAGGGGGAGCGCCGAAGATGGGCAGCTTCAAAATGAAACCTGACGCCAGAAGAAAAGAAGTTATCGTTTAACAGCAGGTCAAATCAGAGTCCAGGTGACCAGAAGCAGGTGACACAGAAATGTACGTTTTTCTCCGGGGGGGGGGGGCACACTTACCGACAATAAGGCCTCCCAGCAGGGCGATGCCCAGGGTGACGGCGAGGGAAATGATCTGACGAACCCCTTGGTAAGACGCCTCTACATTTCCATTCGCCACATTAGGGAACACGTCTGCCAAACTGAAACACACACACACAATCACACACACACACACACACACACACACACACACACAGAATCTGTGAATAAACACACTCCTGACAGAGATCAACTCATTCAAACACCCTGAAGAAGAAAAATGTGGAAACTCAGGATGGTTTGCGTCTCATCACACACACACGCCACAGGCTGACATCGCTTCTACTTCCTGTTTACACACTCTTACAGGGTGTAGTTTACAAATCAGTGCGTTTAAACGTTTACCCGTCTCCGTAAATGTCCACAGTTGCCAAAGCGGCCACGATCGCTCCCACAATGGCGCCCAGGATGCCGGGCATGCCGTGCAGGTTGTGAACCCCGCAGGTGTCTTGGATCTTCAGTTTGTCCTCCAGGATGGGCTGAAAGGAGGAGAAGAAGAAGAAGACACTGATCATGAGGTTGTGTCGGTTTGGTGGTTGAAATTGGAGGAAATTCTACATAAACTAAAGAACATTTTATAGTTTCATGAACACAAACGTCTTAATAAAAGTGGCTCTTAGTGGAAATCAAATCCCACACTGAAGCCACTCAAACGTCTCCTCTGTGATACTTAAATGTGATATCTGTGCTTGACTGTATTAGGTCCGATTACAGTAATAAAATGCCTGTTAGCGTCACGCTTGTATTAGATTTCACAGCAGAAAGGATCCGGAGCTCTAACAGAAGTGTAGGTATTTGTGACTGAGGAAAAAATCTTCAGGTAAAATGCTGAATGGCCCTTACTGAGAGGTACTTGAAGCCCAGCACAGAGATGATGCCGGCCAAGAAACCCACAATCATGGAGCCGAAAGGAGTCAGCATCATTTCACCAGCTGTTCCCACTGCGACGCCACCAGCCAGCGCAGCGTTTTGGATGTGGACCTAAAGAGAGGAAAAGTATAAGATTCCAGATGCTTTTTTATTATTATATTAAAGCATTTTGCAGCTGCAGAGGAACTTTGATCCTGTAAATCACTGCTGCACTGAACCTATAAACTCATATCAAGTTTTAAACCCACAACCATCATAGTTTTACTCCTGGCTCTGCAGAGGAAGATTTAAAACATCGTTTAAACCTTATATAGTATAACTGAACAGTCAACCGAAGACTTCTCTTGGTCTCTGGTTGGGGAACATGAAGGGACATGAAGAGACAAACGAGAGGACAGAGGACAAATATTCAGCACTTAATCATATCACATTAAATCTTCCACGTGTGACGGTTTGCACATGTCTTCTGATGTAACGTTGCACAATGACACACGACAAAGCCACAGGTGTGCGATGGGAAATCTCTGAGTGCAAAACGTATTTATTGCAAGCACCTAAATTATATTGTGTAGAGAAATGATGAACACACAAAGACTGATGTAATGTGAGCCACCAAAAAGAATATTAATTATGCGAAATAAACACACAATAATAACTCCCTCTGTCATTTCCCGCTCTGAACAATCTTGTGTTAAAATGTGTCACACACTCAATTAATTATTTGCTCAATTTATTTATTTACTTTGGATTTTCCTGCCTTTGTTTTCTAAATCTTTGAATCAGCCGTAGAGCCGCAGATTAGATCACGTCAGACTTTGTGAACTCTTAAACTCTGCGGCAGCAGACAGGTCGAACGCATCAGAGACGAGCTGAATCTATCAGCTGATCGACTTGTCTTAACTATCAACAGGTCACATGGTATGTCCCCTCCCTTTGTCAAGTCTCTGCCATCTCTGCAGGAATGTCCCATCTTGATCTCAGATGACAGGTGACTTTGCTTCTTTTGGAATGAACCACCAGGTGAGTCACTCATCATCAGACCTCCTGACAGGAAGTCAAGACGTTACAAAAAACCTTTTTTGTTTTTTCCCTCTGGTTTCTCCTGTGTCAGGGTATTTATTTCGCCTGCTGTTTTTTATTTACTTTAACCTTTTCATTTACTGTTTTTATGTCTCTGACAGTCGGAGCAGGAGCCATATTGTTTTCAGGTTGTCCGTCCGTCCCGTTCTCGTGGACACGATATCTAATTCAGGAATAAACGAATTCTAATTCTTCAAATTTGGTAGAAACATACACTAGGACTCAAAGGTGAACGAAATAGATTTTGGTGGTCAAAGGTCAAAGGTCAAGGTCACAGTGACCTCACAAAATTTGAGGGAATTTTTTCAAATTTGGTCCAAACATTCACGAGGAGACTTTGGGGGCTAAAGGTCAAAGGTAATTCTAGTTTTTCATTGATTTGATTTTGGAAACCAGAATAAAGTTCAGTAGTGATGACCACGTGTCCTCACCATGTCCAGCTTGCCGTCGTGTGCCGTGAGGGCGGACATGCCATAGGAGGACAGGGTGCAGGCTGCCAGGGAGTAGTAGGTGTTCATGGCTGTGCGGTGCTGGTCGTCTCCGTGAGCCGTGATGGCCGAGTTGAAGCTGGGCCAGAACATCCACAGGTAGAGGGTACCTACGTGGAGGTACAACAAGATGGGAAAAAAACAAAAAAACAGCAGAGAATTGTAACTTTAAACTGTCGGTCTGAGACAAGATTCTGTTTGTCAAAGGAAAGTCCAGCTGTGCCAGATGTTTACCAATCATGGCGAACAGGTCGGAGTGATAGACCGAGCTGTTCCTGTGTTTGCTCTTGTCCAGGTTGGGCCGGTACAGGACTCGGGTCACCACCAGGCCGAAGTAGGCTCCGAACGTGTGGATGGTCATGGAGCCGCCGGCGTCTTTGGCCTGGAACAAAGTAAGTTCTCAGCTTTGGTGTGTACGATATTGTGTTGAGCTGCGGATGGAAGAGGCGTGTTTCCTCCGACTCACCTCCAGGACAGAAAGCACGATGAACTCGTTGACGGCGAACAGTGTGACCTCGAACATGGCCATGATCAGCAGCTGGACCGGGCTGGTTTTACCCAGGAGGGCGCCGAATGAGATGAGCACAGAGCCGGTGCAGAAATCAGCGTTGATCATGCTGAAAGAGACACAGTTGAACCAGAATCAGAATCAGGTTTATTGCCAAGTAGGTTTTCAACACAGAAGGAATTTGCGTGAGTGTTTTGGTGCATAACAATAAAAATAAAGATTAGACAACCCAGACAATCACTGCTTGTATTAATGAAACTGCAGAATTAGGTCATTACAAATCCACCACTTCAGACAGAGTTACCTGAGTTGAATGTTTTCTCAGTCATGGTTCTGGCTTCGAGTTATTAAATATCATATATTATTATAACTATATATATTATAGTTATTATTTTTTTTATATTTTTTATGTTTATGTTTAAAATCATTATTTATATTTAAAAAAATTTCACCAAAATTATACTGTTTCCCAAATGATTTGTCAGCCGCACTTGCAACACCTTCACGGCCCACTAGGGGGCCGAGGCCCACAGGTTGGAAACCATTTACGACATGTGATAACAGTAAAATTGTCACGGCTTCTTATATAAGCACACGATGCTCCTGTTTCTTAGAAAGGGATCAAGTCTTGTTCTAGACAAAAGACTTTACGTTAATTAGTAATTAGTTTTAGTTTAGTTTTTGAGCCTCTCTTTAATGATGACTGTACGTCTAAAACTAAGTTTTTGTCTCTATAACAACATGTTGAGCTATTGTCATTCTGTGTCAAAGTTGATTTACGTGTGTGTGTGTGTGTGTGTGTGTGTGTGTGCCTCAGGGTGTGACCGGACCTGCTTTGACATGTCATTAAGACAACAGAGCCAAGAACAAACAGAGGTAGTTTACATATTTTACATATTCAGTATATTGTTTATGTGTATATGTGTGTTCATGTGTATATGTGTGTGTGTGTACATTCATACATGCATGGTTTACACATACCTCTCCACTCCGATGTGGATCTTGCCTCCATGCATGCCATGGAAGAAGCCCTGCATGAGTGTCGCCCACTGCAGGGCGAAGGCTGCGATCAGGAAGTTGAAGCCCACACTGCTGAAGCCGTATCTCTGCAGGAAGGTCATGAGGAAGCCGAAACCGATGAAGATCATCACGTGCACATCCTGGAAACCTGCACAGTGAAGAAAACACTGTCAGTATTTGTGGCCTTTATTGTTTTCTACAGGCTGGAGGTTTCAGTTCTATCGATCAGATTGAACCAAAATCTCTATGCAGATGACACTTTACTCTTCCTGGGTGTTGCCTCTGATGATTGCAGCTCCCTTTGCTGCCTTGAAAAATTAGTAAATTAATCTTAGGTGTTGCCAGTTACTTTTTCTATTAATTGTTCAACTGTCTGGTCTATAAAATGTATAAAAATTGTGCCTGATATTCTGCTTACAGTGATATAAAACTGAGAAAAGCAGCAAATTTGATAAGCTGGAGTTCTGAGCTGAGTTCAAAAAGTGTCTTTCTTTCTTTCTTTGTTGATCCACACAATTGTTACACCTCTAATTGACTGATATAACTTTTCAGTGACATATAAGAAATGTTCTCATATAAGAATTTTTACGATGGAAAAACAGAGATGTAAAAAGTAGCTGGCAGCATTATCAGTCGTTTAGATCAACCTCATATCTGCTCTTCAAAAGCCTCAGTGAACAAAAACAGCTGATGGCTGCCAACAACTGAGTCACTCGAGGGCTTTGTCATTGAAAACAGCCTTTTCTCTTAGAATGAGCACAGTTACATAAGCTTAGGGTAACAGGGACTTCAGGTTCAGCTCCGGACTCCACAGTGTAACTTTGAGGAGCTGAAAAGTGGTTTTCATTTTTAAAAACTCATGGCTTTAAGTTATTATATACAATAACTCTGTGTTTTCAAAAAAGAAGCTGGTCCACCGTGTGAAAGACTTTCAGCTACATGGATCTGAAGTCTCTCATTTGTGAACTCTGCTTTCTAACTCGTTAGAACTTGTTATTTGTCCCAAACTGCCACACACAATATTGCACTGTGCCATGGCTGCTGTCGCCATGGTGATCATTAATTGGCACGGCCCAGGCCGGAGGTGTTGCCAGTGTCCCCGTTGGCATTTTGGCCCAGATACTGCGTGGTGACATCCAGGAGGACACCGTGCAATCAAAGCAAGTGTCTCACAGTCACCGTGTGTCTGTTGGAGCTCATTTAAACCATCATGGGACATTAAAACTCTCCACTGAAATCTGTGCAAATGGATTTCTGAGTTGAGGCTCTGAAACAGGACATAGAAACAATCGCAGTGTCTGCTATGGTGCAAATTTAAAAAAAGAAAAAGAAACTGAAGTCATTTTGACACTTTGAAAACAAAACTAAAATGTGAAATGAGTAAGAAAATACACACTAATCATATTTTCAATTGCATGTGCTTTAAAATTAACATTTTTTTCTGCTATGAGGCTCAAAACTGTGACCTATCAGGCAGCCTCTTCCATCACCTTCAGGGAATCTGTTATATAAGACGGAGGCATATTTTCACTTGCATTATCTCACACGAACATATAGAAAAAGACAATACATTGACTCTATGACCACCAACAAACAGCGGATTTGATGCACATGATCCTGCTTCATATAAAGAGATGGAAACAGTCAGATATCTGTCCCTGTCCTGCCCTATAGAAGCCCTGCAGAGCGGGAACCTGTCTGTTTATTGTCTCCTCCGGCGGTGCGGTAAGGATGGAGCATGAAGGTTGTGTACACACAGCACTTGAAACATGACGGTGATCTCTCCGGGTTTCGATTCCCATGACAGCGAAGGTGTCAGGTTAAAGATTATCTGAAGCCGTTAAACCTAATGGACCTTCACGCCCGGATCTTATTTTTCTAACCTCAGACAGACAGTTGCCCTCCGAGGCTTGAAACAGTCCTGCAGAGGCGGCAGGTATATGAGTCAGGTGTGTCAGAAGTAAAAGTGAAAGCAGTGTGACGCTATCAAAATGTGTTAGAGCAAGAGCCGGGGTGGATTGCTGGGTAAGTAGCAGGTGGAAGAGGAAGACAAGGTTAAAGGATTTCTTTTAAAGTTGAATAACTGTAACGAAGGTGAATAATGACAAAATATAAAACCGAGACCGAGTGTCTTCAGCCAAACCAGCAGATAAATGTTAAATGCTAATGTCATGCTAACATAGAGTTACAATGCTAACATATTGATGTATAGCCAGCTTTGTTTTCATAGTTTAGCATGTTAGCATGCTAACATTTGCTACTTAGCGACATGTCATTAGTTTTGCAGGTATTTCGTCATAAACCGAGCACAGAGCAAATATAGATGAAAAATTAAAGGGTCTCCAAAGTTATTACTGTTCATCCTGTTGAAAACATGAACGTTACTTCACTGGCAGTGAACAAAGGTGTCTGAACTAACGATTACTGTCATTTCTCTTAAGAAGACAGTCTTTGAATTTCCCCTTTAACAGACTTTTCTCTGTAGCGTCGGTCTGAGGCAGGTTCGTTCAGCCTCAGGTTAGTTGCCACTGTAAGGTGAAAAGTTCAGCAGCTGCCACGAGGAAGGTGGGGGACGACATTACAGTTAATTGCCTGTAGGAAGGCGGTTGGCATGCTGGAGAATTAAACATCATAGTTGAGAAAGGAGAAAGCATTTGTATCTCTACATTCCCATTATTCTCTGCTCTGCCTGGGGGGGGGGCATTCACCCCTACACCTGAGACAGGGAGGGAAGACGACAGACTATTTTCTACTGGTATTTCTGCTGTTGTTGCACGACTTCCACTGCCTGATAACTGCTCTGCATTTTGATTTAAATACTTCATCTCCTGCTACTGTCACAATACAACTTGCATGAGTTGTTAGTTTTTTGTTTTAGTGTAAAGAGTCATCAGCGTTATGTCGACAGCAGATTAATATTTTGTTACTTGTGACCTGAAAATACTCAAAATACTGGAGACAGTTACAGATCCACGTCCAGTACACTGAGGTAAAACTATGAGAGATATCCAGGTGAATTCATGACAGTGTCTGAGTTGTTAAGACACGCCCGCCAGCCGTCAGTCACCTTACATAAGGTGGATTCGTTAAGGTGGAACAGCCGAGAAGGAGAGTTACTTGATGTAAATTTAACACGCGTGTCAGTTTTAACTGCAAATGGAAATGGAAGAGACACAGAGATGTAACTTTTTAACTGTATTTAGCTGTGAATTTACAACACTGTCTGGTTGATGTTACATTTATATATTATGAAACGGATTAAAAAAATGCTGCATGGATTATGTGCAAGGCTTTTTCCAGTTTACAAACTCCTACAGCACAACACACCGGACTTGTACTTGTTTGTGTCTTGCATGGGGGGAAGTTTGTAATTTGATTAAATCCTGTAAAAACAAATATGGCCGCTCCTATTTCACCTACAACTTTTCCGCAAAATGTAATAATGATCTTTCCCTGAACTGAAGCCTCAACAGAAAAACACTGAACTTGCTGATATTATGGCAACAAATTAAATAAGTTAACAGTTAACATTTGACAACTTTGGAGATACATTAATTATTTCTTTATGTTTTAGTTGTTGTTGTTTAGATGCAGCTGCCGATGTGAGGTTTTCGCCACAGTGGATCACTATCTATATATTTGATTTGTCACAGGTTTTATGTCGAATGTCCTTCCTGACACAGTCTGGGTTCAGGGAAGCCGGATATTGATCCACCAACCCAGGGGTCAGTGACCTTTACCACCTGAACCATGGCCCCCAACATTCATCAATTCTGTATAATGTTGATAAAAGAAAATGTAATCTGGCTCTGGTCATGTTTTTTCACAATTTGCTGTTAGAAAATAGTTGTACAGTTAATATAACAGGGCTGAATAGTAATAACGTCGTGCCTCAAAATGTTTTTATCCCATTTTAAAATTCAAACATACATTTGAAAAGATAGATTTTCATGCTATAAATTCATTGTGGGTCTGAAGATTAGTTATGATTAGTTAATACTAGGGCTGGGACGATTATCCGACGTAATCGACGTTGTCGATTATAAAAGTTATTCGACGTGGAATTTTAGTGTCGACGCGTCGTGTAAAACCACACAGGGTAAATGTTCATAGAACAAAACCGGAACTTTCTAATGGGACCGTTTATATCCATCGTCTTTGGTTTACCTGGATACAAGCGCAGCGCACGGACTGGGACAACGCGGTGACGTAATTGAAGTCATTGACTACGTGAATGATTTGCATCTTTGTATTCAAGTATTCCTCCAAAGTTTGGGAATACTTTAATCTTGACACCAACAGTGTGGTAGTCTGCAGACTCTGCAAAGTGCATCTGGCATATGTTTTTTTTGTGTGTGTGTGTGTTGGACGGGGCAAATTGTTATATTAAATGACTAACTGGAAAATAATTGCAATAAAATTACTGTTAGGTTAATAAAAAAAATAATCGTTAGATTAGTCGAATAATCGAAAAAATAATCGCTAGATTAATCGTTTAAAGAATAATCGTTTGGGACAGCCCTAGTTAATACTAAAAAACAGCTTCATGTTTTGTTCGCACTAAGTGTCAGTGGAGAGAATTTGTTTTATGGCAGCAGCCGTAATGAGCTTGTGACAGACTGTAATCAGTGGCCTGTGTTTCTCCTCCAGCCTGTGAAGAAAAAAAAAAAAGCTTTTTTCTTTTTTTTACTTCTACACCATCAATCCATATAAATCAGGAAATTAACGATCAGTGGATCAGCCACTGTGGGACAGCAGCCGACTGGAAGACATCTTTATGAAATGTTCACTCACAAAGAATGGGACCCATCCAATTAGGGAAACACTGCAGCTCAGCAGTTTGTCATCCTTTTGCACAGAGTACAGCATTTCCCACGTGAGCTAACAGTGCTAACACTTAACTTAAATACAAAAACACAAATGTTTTTAATGTGAAAATGAGGTGAAGCAACATGCAAGCATGGCATACTTACAGTTCTGATAAAATCACTGAGGGAGCATGTAAAAGAGGGTGAGATTATGGTGTTAGTGAGTCAAGTTCAGCATCAAAAACTGTTTGTAAAGTTGCATTAAAATGAGATTATTCTTCAAGGCTAAAGAGTGATGCATGAGTGAGGCCATGCCCAAAAACCAAGAGGCCAAAATGACAATACAACTGCAATATTTGGTGCTTTATCTGTTATTCTGGTGTGCAGGAGAGATGAGGATTAAGTCTTCAGGGGATTAATCAGATTTTCATCTTTATTTATTATGAATTGCTGATACATGATTTTTGGATTAAAAACATTTTGAGGGGCGTCGCGTAGCGCAGTGGGTTACGCAGGCGCCCCATAAATAGAGGCTACAGTCCTCGCTGTCGTGGGGATTGTAGTTAATTTCTAAATAAAGGACAAATTGGATAAATTAGTTGTATTGTGGTCAATTAAAGAAAATACAAAATTTGCATTATATTAAAGCACCCATTCTCATCAAGTTGGCAATGTTACATATGACTAATGCACAAGCTGCTACCACTGGTTCTTGAGCATTTTGACCCCGAGCCCTGACCCCCCACTGTAACCTCTGACCCCGACACACCACACATCCACAGGACACTCACTTGGGTAGCGGTAGTAGAAGTCATTGTCATAGTCAGAGTGACTAGAGTGGTTGGTGTTATGCCACTCCTTTGCATCCGTCTCGTGGTCGTACTGCACCAGCGCACCGAAGAGGATGATGAGGATGATCTCCAGGATGAAGCAGGTGATCGGCAGCTTCAGCCGCATGTTGGTCGCTGCGTCCGTCATGTTTCCTTTTCCCGGTGAGGCTTTGGGGATGAAAGGAATAAAAGATCCAGCAAAGAAAGTTAGACACACTCTGTCTCTGTCACACACACCCAGGGGAGTCCTCAGTGCAGAGACCAGAGGCTGGTGTGTGTGTGTGTGTGTGGGTGTGTGTGGAGGTGGAAGAAGACGCTCACAGACAGACACAGGGACTGTCTTACATGTGTGTTTTTGTTCTGCTGGGTCACACCTACTGGACCTGCCTCCTCCACAAATAAGGCAGGGTTGTTTTTAGCTCCACCCCTCTGCTACTGTACTTTTTAAGGTGGACAGAAGAGCTGGAGCTCACCTCAAGAATCAGTAATAAGTTATCATCCATGACTTTTCTGGTATTTTGGTAATTCCTTTTAATGCTTTAAACAATTCTAGTCCTGTTGCATTAGTAGTTGAGTAGCTAAACTAGACAATATTTAATGCCACATGACTCATGTTGGATAATAAGATCTTAGCTAGCAGCATCAGGCTGCCATGTCAGACGCCTGTGTATAAATGATCTATTAATCACGACTTGTCCCAGCCTTTTCTGTTCTGTTCTGTTCATTACCTTCTAATAAAGACACAGCTATCTCAACAGTTATGTGCCTGAATACACACAAGTGCTGTGTCTGAAATGGGAAACTTCAGTGAGTCTACTCGCACGTTGTTCACTCACAGGTAATAACGATCGTAAAACGTGACAGTGATTGTTTCCCGCCTGCTGTCTGCTTTGCTCGCTTGACTTGCCACCATCGCGCCAACAACGTGTTCTCCTCCTTCAGTCGCTGTTTTCACAAGTGTGAAAATACATTGGTGGTCCCTTCCCTTCTGCTACGCCACTTTTTGGACTGTTTTGAGTGAATCATCTGGGTACTTCTAATGCACTGCATGAGCAAAGACGTATCAACACTGCTAGCGATGTTGGCTAACCAATACCGACCTGATTAAGTTTACGTGAAAGTGGTGGAAAGTCCTTTTGAAACATTGCAAGGACAAAATTCAATCAATTCAAAATCTGTAAAAATGAAAAACAAACCAAACCAAAGTCCTGATGCCACCTTTGGGATAGCCTATAGCTAGCGTTAGCATAAACAGCTCTTTACTTAACAATCTTGCCAAGAGGTTCAGCCATTTTTGCATTTACAAGACAACAGGTTATAAGACGTCGTCCGAGCAGCTACTTCTTCAGGGCAGACCGGACACTACATTGACTCGGTATCGGAAAGTGCTGAGCTAGCCGGTTAGCATGCTAACTTCAGTACAAGAAAGTAAGTGATAGAAATAAAAGCAAAACAAGAGGGTTGCTTTCCACCTCTTGGTGAGTAAAGTAATAAAGTTTGATGCTGAACTTGCAATGTTTCCTCTGGACTGGTAAGTAAACAGGTGCCAATGCTAACATTAGCTATGTAGCAATAGCAAAACTTACAAATAGCTCCTTTAATTTTTATGTTTTTATCATATTTTGTTGGCACCTATCTTTTCAGGGGTTTTGTTGATGATAATAAAAAAGAAAGAATAACAGCAGCTGTGTCCTTTATGCATAATTTGCTGCTGTTTCTGCTTGTTGAGGAAACCACAGCAGCACAGACCATTTACTGTGTCTTGCACCATCACAACAGAGAGAGGATGCGGGCGTGGTGGTGCCTCTGAGGAGGGAACACATGGATTAGGAAAAGGCTGTGATTAGACATTAGAGGCTCAATGAGTGTAGTGGCAGTAGGCTGAGGGATACCTGCGTGTTCCTCCTACTTCTCTTCTTCCTCCTTCTGCTGAAGCTCGATAAGAGATGTCACTCACACCTGTATATCGGCCTCCTCCATCAGCGGAGATGGCCTGTTTTTTTCAGAAAGGTGAACACACTGGCAGGAATGTTGTTATGATTCTGGGGAATTTGAACTATTACCACTTAAGACCACAGGCGTCAAACAGCAGCCAAGAACTTTTCAGTCACAGAAGAAGCCTCTTTGTCTGCTCAGCATCCTGTCTGTCCTGCTCCCAAGTAAGCTTGACCTCAGCCTGCGTCTCCACTAACTGCTGGGCCGGTGAAGCTCATCCTGCCTCGGGTTACTCTGGGCCTTTTCTTAATTAAAGGATAAAGCTACATAATCCATATTTTTTCATTGTCTGCTCCAAATAGTCATTAGAGCTAAAATGTAGATTAATCTGCCCCTGAAAATAGTCTTCAACCAATGCACTATTTCCTCCTGTAGATATACTTGATTTTACTTTGTCAGTTTGTTTTGAGGAAATTACTGAACCTTTAAAAATGAAACTATATTTTTTAACTGTTTTTAAAAAGGTACACATCTTTAGCAGGAATCAATGGACTTGGACCTTAACACCACAGATAGAGGAGGGAAGTCAGAAAGCATCAAGAGACATTGTTTATTTTTGTATTGTCAATAATTTGTTGACAAGAATAAAAGTATAGATAAAGAGTTGTTACTTAAAATCATTAATAGTTGTGGAGAGGCGTCATGAATTTCTCTCTTTACTGGTAAATTTAACATATTTATTTATTTATTATCTGGTCAGAAAAAATCAAGCTATGGTCGGCAACTTAAACCTCTTCACCAGCAGCAGGGCGCCAATTGATAGTTATTTTTTCTTACTCCTTTTTTTTTTAACACATTATTATTCTATTTTAATATTTGTATATATTCTGTTTTTCTGTCATGATGTTGACCAAGGATGTAATAAAAGCTATTATGTCATCAATGGTGTAATTTTTATTATAACTATTACTGCATCACCTTGAAATTTATTTTAATTTGGTAGTTTATGAAAAATATTCTTGTTTACTTCCTGTAAAAAAAAAAAAAAAAAAGTATAATTTTGGTTGTATTTTTTCCAACTCCAACCAAAGAATGAAGTGAAGAATATAATCAGTTCTAACAGTTGATTCCTGCAGGTGGAGTCTTGTTTTTGGAAGAAAACCTATTAGCTTGTGTCACTTTTCTTTGGATTGATGACTTTAAAGGAACTTAAAACTTCAACTTCAGGCCATAAAGACCTGTACGTCTGCAGACGAGTCTCATCTTGTCTTTTCTCTTGAACTGCGCTTGTTCCTCATCACTTCATCTCAGCAGTTCCAGTTTTCACTTAAATCAACAAGCCTTCGAGCCGTCCTCAGGTTCACACACTGAACCGCTCGAAACTCCGCTCAGGCCGAAGTACACAGGTGTAGATTCAACCAACCAGTGAGTCAACGACACCTCAGGTAACGTACCTGTGCAGTCTTGCAAGGAGGCTTGTGGACAACAGGATAAGACGGTGACCTCTGACCTCTCCCTTAATTGTCTGTAATCAGTCTGGTGATTGAGGTGTCCTCTGAAGTCCACGACATGATGAAAGTCTTGTTAGAGAACATGTAAGAAAACAGAGGAGGGGGCGAGAAATCGTGTTAGAAATCAAACAACCAGGGGCGTCATGTGGCGTAGTGGTCTAAGCCCCATGTGCCCCGGTTCGAGTCCCGCATCGGACGGCCTTTGCTGCATGTCATTCCCCCTCTCTCTGACTCCCCATTTCCTGTCTCTCTCTACTATCCTGTCCAATAAAGGCACAAAAGCCCCAAAAAATATACTTAAAAAGAAAAAAAAAGAAATCAAACAATGACGGCACCTTCATGAAGGTCCAATTGAAAACAGGTAGCGCATTGTTTCTGGAAACAAATTAAATCTGAACCAAACACAGCAAGATAACAAAGAAAAAGGAACAAAACAATTTAGAAAGAACTTTGGAGTAAAAATGAACAATCAGATAAAGTAAGTTCATCTCCAAATCTAGACGACTGTGACCCAACAACCATCTTCATTCAATTTTATTTCAGGTTATGTATTAAAAACAACTTTATAAATGAATAAATTAATCCAATAATAAATAGATCACATTATTGAAACTGACAATAAAAAGTGAGAATAAATAAAACTTTATGTATTAATACGGTACATCTATATATTCTATATAGTTTTCTAACAGTAATATTCTGTTTTTTAAAATTGTGAACAAAAGTCTGTAAAATGACAGAAATTATCTGTGAATTAACAGCCAAACTTCTATTTTAAGCATTAACTTTTTTTCTTTACGTCAAACATTCAAACAAAAGTACTGGCATGTATCCCAGCATGCACTAGAAGGAAAGCAGGAAAATGGTTTATCACACAACAACACACACTCACAAACACAGGCGCACACACACACACATTCAAACCTATGAACAATTTAGAGTCCTCATTTAATTAAATGTGCATGTCTTTGTACTGATAATTAGAGCAAGCAACACTGCAAGAAAGAATCAGGGTTGAAGCTGAACCCAATAGCTTCTTGTTGTTGTCTTCCTACCTAGACTTTACTAGGCTGTGTGTTTGTGCATGCACCATATACCATAAAAGAAAACAGTACAAATTTGACAACAACCAATTCATTTGCTGTGGCCACCAGATTCCATCAGCTCAGGGAACCTTGTTCAACAAACTAGATCTTCGGTCTGCAAACACTCACATATGGTATTCTGTATACTGTACAGTGTGTGTGTGTGTGTGTGTATGTGTGTGTGTGTGTGTGTGTGTGTGTGTGTGTGTGTGTGTGTGTGTGTGTGTGTGTAAAGTGGCAAACTGCTGTAACGTCACCCATTGGTTTGTGAACTGCTGTTTTGAAGCCTCGAGTTTGGCTGAATGGACGTCACCATCTTGGTTTATTGGCACGAGAACAAACCATATTTGGATGAGAGGGTGGAGGTGGGGAGGGAGGGAGGGAGGGATTGGTGGATCTGGTGGATCAAGTACTCCCACCCGCATCGGCAACCTGACAGCAACAGGCTCCTGGCTGAGCCGTGTGAAGCTGCTGCTAACACGGTTAGCTGTCACAACTGTTACATTAGTCTTATAGGCTAATTGCACACATCCAACATCCATTAGGCAAATATATATGTGATATGTACTTTTTTACATTGTATTATTTTGAATAATCTTATAAATCATTCAATGCATTCATCAATGGACAATGCTAGCAAGCTAGCTGCTGATACTAGCAAGGTAGCCCCTCCCCCCCTTGTCATTTTGCAAAATTATAATGAAATCCTCAATGAACAATGCCAGCAAACTAGCTGCTAATGCTAGCAAGCTAGCCCCGCCTTTTCTGTTCTGTCCATGTTTTTACCAATTAAGTTTAAAAAAAAAAAAAAAGAAAAGCGCTAACGAAATCGGCGGCTAGCTCGCTTGAAATGTTTGAGGCAGTATAAGACTTCAGAACATAAGATGAATCAATCATCCACTTAAACCTCATTTAGCATATCCTATAATAAAACAACACTTTATGAATAAATCTGAACAAATGATACATATATTATATAAACAAACACATTAGTGGCGAGACAACACAAAGACACTGAAAGAAGAGCTGTCAACGTCTGAACACATACAAAGCACAAAATTATAAAACCTGTTGCTCAAAATTCCTGCAAGTGTGTGACACTGAGGTTACAAGTACAATTTA
This sequence comes from Seriola aureovittata, assembly GCF_021018895.1. Taxonomy (NCBI): domain Eukaryota; kingdom Metazoa; phylum Chordata; class Actinopteri; order Carangiformes; family Carangidae; genus Seriola; species Seriola aureovittata. The sequence continues at coordinate 4,619,285 of NC_079370.1, forward strand.
AATTCAGGTGTGAAAATAGGATCTCAATTCTACTTGTAACCTCAGTGTCACACACGAGCAAATTTATGAAGGCAAGTTGATACTGCATGACACATGGGTAGTCCTTGGCAGGTTATAGCAGCATGAGGAAGGGATGACGACATCATCACAAAGGCAGACTCAGAATAAGGTTTATTGCCAGGTAGGTTTTCACTTACAAGATATTTGAATTGGTGTAGTATCCAATTAACGTATACACAGGGGAAAAAAACAAAACTGCAACAGTCAAATATAAATAGATTTAAAAAAACAAAACAAAAAAGAAAAAACAACAACAACGAAGACGATACTGCACAACTATGTACAAAAGTGTTTTAGAATGACAAAACGCCTGCTGGGCAAGATGTGTAAAAAAGATGCTGATTAGAGGATGTGCAAAACATCATAGTAAAGACAATCTGTCATGTGCAGGGATAATACCTCAAGGTGTTGATGAAATGTGATTGATGATTGATGAGGCCAGATGCAGAAGAAAAGGCAGGTGCTGGTCCATCATTGGTGATGTTTTGGCTGGACTTCTGGTCCTGATACAGACAAACATGTGATAGGACAATTCCTTTAGATCAAACAAGTTCTTCATATTAAAACATGTTAGGTCTGTTGTGTGTATATAATAAATTGTGAGGATAGATATGAATATGCAAAATAAACACAGTATGAATATTATGAGATATAAATGCAAGGAAATGATGTTACTCACCTAGAGCCTCCTCACTCTCTGGACTGCCGTTGTTGAGACAGGTGGAAGTGGTATTGCATCTGTACTGGCTCAGGTCCTGATAAAGACAGAGGTATGATGAAGTCTCCTAAGAAATGTAAAGACCTAGTGCACTTTAAATCATGGCTGATCTCCTAACAGTGATGTAAAGTGGTTACAACATGGTGAACCGATCGACGTGTATTCACTCGGTCTACTGGGTCCATACAATCTCAAGTTACAGTCATCAGTTACAAAATGAGCCTAAAGTTACTGACGTAACTAGCTGTACAACAGCCGAGAGCAACAGACACAATCCTACTAACCACTAAAACGTCTGTAGACAACGTCAATATCACCACCTGAAATGTTTGTCGGTACGGTTTGTCAGTCGTTGCACCGATTATACTTTTAGCTAAAGAACTAATGTTGATGCTACTCACCAGGCTAACAGGAAAGTTGCGAGCTCGGCATCAAACCGCATCTCTTTACTCTCAGGAGCTGTCTCCAGCGGTGGAAAGCCACATCGAGATTTACTCGTGTTGCTTCTTTTCTTTGCCGTTGAACGTGGTTTCTTGTCGGGAGCGGTCCTTCGGGATGCAGATGAATATCGTCTTTTAGGAGGTTCAGCCATTCCTGTGTTTCTGTGATGCTAACCTCAAGCGCTGCCAGAAGATGTTCTTCTTTGTGGGACTGGGGGCAGACTTGACGCTCCGCTGACTCACACAGCGTCTAGTGTCACAAAGTGGTATTACAACACAGGACAGGTTGGGGCTGGCTGGTGAGCATGCGCATTTCAATAGATAACTCGGAAATACAACAGATGGAGATCTTTATCATGACATCACTGCGGCTGCTTTAACACAAGGTTGATAGTGCTAATTCATTTTAGAACATTTTAAACTAAAGTTCTGACCAGATCTCATATTGCACCTTAACAGCACAACCACCAAAGCTGACATTTAAAAGTAAAGCTAGATGTTCTTTGCCCACATTGCAAACAAACTTAGTTTTTATACTTAGTTAAAACAAAGACATTGAGCTTATCTTGACTGATATTGACACATACAAAACATTTTGATTTGCTTTTACAGTATATAAATCTATGCTTACCCTTATACTTACATTCAATTTGTGACGCACAAACATTTGTATTTGCCCATTTTGCATTCAGGCCAGTAGATGTTGCACTCTTCACATGAAGCATCAAGATATAAACCCTTTGTGGGACCACTTTGCTGAGAAAGTAAAACCTCCAACGCTGTGGGACTCACATCCAGTATCAGGCAGTTGATTTCTGCAAGCAAAGAAGATACAACAGCCCGGGAAATTTTATTCACAAAGTATTTCACTTACTGACTGTGGACTGCTCACAGAGCCAGGTTTCAGTTCACTGCAGACATGTTGGTTTCTCATCTCTGTATATGAGGTCATGGGGCTGTGTTTCCAGTCACTGCATGTTGGCAGTCTTTATGTTACAACCCAGCTAGGGGAAAAGGGAAGCAACATAAAACCAGGTCTTATTGGTAAATCACATTTACTGATTCAATTTATTGCTTAACCAGGAGGGTAAATAAGTAATGAAAAAAACAAACAAGGCAAGAGGATAACTGAAGTAGGGAAACACGAGCCAACAAAAAGCCTAACTATGCGATTCTAACCAACCCAAAAACACAAGAAGCAGCACCCCTGTTCCTAATGTGTCCAACAGTCTTTTTCTAAGGGTGTGATGCACAATCAGAATTTTAAACCTAGCCCAGTCCCCAACAATCACTACCAGCTTCTCAAACCGAATCACAAATTACACACAAATGTTCACAAAGGGGATAGAGAGGTCAGCTGCCTATCATGTCAGCCGCCACTAATGATGTGCGGCCAGGCTCTTAAACTCTCTTCCTCTGATGCTTGAACGGTGGCAGCTGTGGTGAGGACTGATAGGATCATTGCTGCACCAATAGGAGAAGCCGTGGAGTCGGAGGCTCCTCCTCTCTGCCCCCGACAGGGACAAGTAATCCATCAGTTAGTGTTAAAAAGTGCCTGAGCTCTGTGTAGCAATAGGCTAAGAAAAACAGATCTGTATTTTCTTTCCCAAAGGATGCAGAGAGGTGAGTCTAGACAGGGATGGATTTTAAAATTAGCTACTGTCCCATTTCATACCATTGGCACTGCCTGTAATGCAGTATCTTCTGTATCGAGGATCTTTGCTCTGCACGGCCGCCTACACTGGCTACCTGACCGCAGCAGGCTTCTGGATACGCGGTACGAAGTCGCTGCTAACACAGTTAGCATTCATAGTTCGAGGTAAACTTTATATCTTAGTGTTAAAATAATCTTAGTAGCTAATTGCATACATGTCCACATTTGGTAAATATCACATATATGAGGAGAAACCTTGTAATATTAGGTAGTAATATTAGCTGAAGTACCTCCTCATTATAGGAATCTTAACAGGCAAGATAGACCAATGGAGAAATGCCAGTTCTTCAAGATCATCCCAGGGCTCTGAAGAACTATTTGTGAAAGATTGGTTGATATTGTAAATTTACATCTGAATATATATATATAAAGTCAATAGTGGTGTGTATGTTATTTGTAATTAAGTTTCTAACCCCACTTTAGTTGAAAGACTACATACAGAGACTTAACAGTTTAATTTGCATTTCTTCAGTATATAATATTTTATGAGAAATGTAAGAAAAATTTATCTGAATCTGAATCATTAAATATTGTAAATAGATTGTGCTTCTACAGGTTTTAACATTACTTTACATACTTAAAGATTCAATGTTAACACAAATGCTGCAAGTTGAAGTTTGAGATGATTTTAATGTTTTACACGTTTTTTTTTTTACTTTGCCTTCCAAAACAAAAGGTTTGCATAACAATATTAAGCATGTGTTAATATTTAATTGATTGACACTTAATTTTATTATTAGGAAAAAGTTTCTCTGCAGAAACTTTAGTGGCATCACTTTATTGATGGTGTTTGATCATAATAATTTAGGAAAAATTTGTAAAATTACCTTTTTTTCTCTGCAGAAACTTTAGTGGCATCACTGTATCGAACTTGTTCGATCATGATAATTTAGGAAAAATCTGAAACTTGAGTGGATTCACTTTATTAAAGGAGTTTGAACATAATAAATTAGGAGAAATCTGTAAAATAACAGTTTTTCTCTGTAGAAATATTAATGAAAGTTTCTGTAAATTTATTGTTTTTACACTTTATTTGAATTAAAGCGTAAATTCAAAATTAAAGTGTAAATTATTTGGCAGCTGCTGCTGCCAGTCATTTGACCGGGTTTTTTTTACAGTGTAGTAGCAATAGCTAGTAGCTAGTACCATCTAGCTAGCTAGTAGCTAGTTGAAAGTGAAGAAAAATCAGCAGTTGATTCAAAATTACATTTCCAATTCCACTGTTATCTACTTGAAATTTGATAATCTTCAATAAGTAATAAGATATAATAAGATCTCACATTTGCACCCGATCATCTGAACATGCTGATGTTGCATGCTGATCTTCATTTGTTCACAGTGGGTACAGTGTTATCATAACAAATAGAAGTAATGTCCAAAAGTACAAAAGTTAGACCCTAGCTGTGATAAAATTGAATTATCCTTTAAATATCAAATGTTTATTTGATTTATAACAACTTACTAGAATCTGTATTGAATCTTTTTTTTTTTTATCCCATTTCTCTGTGCAGCCCTGAAACTTTATTCGTTTGAGTTTCCACCAGATACATTTGTGATGGACCAGTGAGATTACAAGGATTATAGATGCCAAGAGTTACTGTCATTCCACAGCTTTCTCATCTGGAGTCTTGTGCGAGTCGCGTGCTCATAATTTCATACAAAGCGCCCCCGTCACTGTGACACACAAGATAACACTTAATAATTCCTAAAATACTTTTAATTCCACCGTAAATGTTGCAATACTGTTGTTTCTGTACCATGTGATGGTGTTTAGTCAGTTCCACCAAGATAAAATTTTATTGATTCAAATGTTCTTCACCAAATGTTTTTTGTTATTTCAACTGAATTATAAAAGTCGGTAAAAACTCATTCAGATTTTGTTTTTGATTTGATGTTTTGCTTTAAATAAAAAGGATATAAAGTCAAAGTGAGGATGAGGCAGGACGTTGGAGTGGATGGATCAGTGCAGTAAACCCATTGGATCCTACAAATAACTAAACCGAGATATTAACTTTTGCACACAAGCGTATTTAATTATAGAGATAAGACAGTGCTGCACACAACAGGCGAAGCTAAATGATAAAATATATCAACATATCTCTGTCAGTGTATCATAACACATCCATGTAAGTGCGTCCCAGCAGAGTTCATCACTTTTTAGAAATTAAAATTTACAAATTGATGAGGGTGTTTTCTGAATTTGTTTGTGTTTTGTCTATTTGCGCGTGTTGAGCTCTCAGGGCCACTGTAGTATTGGACAAATTAAATTAAAAACATGTTGTAAATAAAGTGAGGTTTTACCTGCAGGATTTTACTTATAATGGGGTATTTTTATGGTGTAGTGTTGACACTTTTTACTTTTACTAACTAGAAGTAGAGAATACTTCCTCCATTACTGAGGTGTAGTAATGTATGATGTGGTTGCCAGCTCGACAACCCTCCCATGTGGATGTAACAGACTGCACCGACAAACTATTTTGTCGTTCAAGCATGAAGACATGTTAGTTGTGTCACCTGACTCTCACCGTGGTGAAGTTCATGTGTGCGTGACAGACTTTTCCACTGTGGAAGTGGATGCTTCTTGTCACTCCATCGGTGCAGCAGGCTGTCTTCTGGGCCCCACTGATAACACAATCTCCCATCAGAGGTGGGGGAGGGTATCAATAGTAACACCATGGAGGCTACAAGAGGCCTGGCACCAGATGAAACGAGATAAACGCAAGACCGAACCTGCCTGTTACGTAACACTGAGATAACATACATTAGGAAGCTTTACAGGCACTTCACAGTTAACTTGCTAATGCACAGTAGGGCTATTATACTGTAGTGTGGGTGGTTTTCAGGGGCCTGCACGCTCATTTCACTGTGTGTGCAATGCAAAACCATCAATCTTATTAAGTCATATCATCAACGGGGTCATAAAACATTGTGAAACAAGTGATTATTTCATTTCACATATTTTATTCAAACCCAGAACACCAGGACAAAAGAAAAATCTCAGTTTCTTCTTTTTAACAAATTCTTTTTCAAGTTATAACAACATCCTGGTCTGGTTTGGTACAAGAAAACTTCACAGTGACTTCAGACACAACGTGTTGATTTACATTTAAAGGAGCTATTTGTAAGTTTAGCTTTTGCTACATTCCTAATGTTAGCATTAACAGTTGTTTACTGTCTAGAAGCAACATTGCGAGTTCAGCATCAAACTTTATTCCTTTACTCACAAACAGCTGTCTCCAACATGGAAAGCAACCATTTTGTTTTGCTTCTATTTCTATTTTCTTCTATATTAGCATGCTAACCAGCTAGCTGGCTAGCTCCACCCCAGTCGGACTGTTTCATCAGTTTCCGATACCGAGTCACTGTAGCATCTGCTCTGAAGAAGTATCTCAGGGGACAAATTATAAATTGTTTTATAGTACACACCAATGACTTAAGATTTTTGCCAAGACTGGTAAGTAAACAGCTGCTAATGCTAATGTTAGCTATGTAGCAATAGCATAATTTATCAATATTCCGCGCTTTAACCAAAACCAAAGTAAAATCCTCATCTCTGGTAGGGGTGACAGTCGTTCGCTTTGTACGCCCACCATCCACCCCCACCACCTCCTACAGCGGCTCTGCTGCCATTAATAAATGTAGCTTCATTCATTAAAAACAAAGAATAAAAAACGTTGCCTGTGAACATAATCCACTCTGTGATTATATTGCCATGACAACATGATTGTAACCGACAATACTCAACACAACTTAATTCCCTAAAGCAAGAAACTTTTCTCATCATAATATAACCTGTTTTTTTTTTCTTAGTGTCAGCAACACGTTTCCCAGCTGCTAGCACATTTAGCCTCCCGTTATGTTTCTTTACAATTATTAGAGCTAACTTTAAAATGATTTAAAAAAGTGACATTCATCTGGAGGGGAAAAAAACCCGAATACTGATACAAAAACAGCATGTTGCAAGAAATCACAATGAATTTTTGTTACTGTCTTTTTTGTGTTGTGACAGTTGGATGGAGAGAAAACCAGAGTAGCTCCAGGCTAAACAGAGGACAGGTATGGGAATGTTGACTTATCTATGTCCTGTTTCTGCTCTCAGATCTATATCTACCTGTGTGACGATCACGCGGGGCGTCCACATGTTACAAAACTAACTCAACAGGTAAATGATTGGTTGAAGAGCCTCGGGCTCATCAGTGGTTCCACGTTGAGGACAGCAGGTCAAATGTTTGCTCTCCTGATGGACACATTTCTAGTGTCTGTGTACAGTTGTTTTGTTCAAAGACGATGTTTGAGCAATACGAACTGAAAAATAAAAAGTCAGACTTTGTGCTACAGGCTATGAGCAGTTTTCTTCCAAAGAAGCATAACTGACACATTTCATAACACCTGGCGGAGCGGAGCATCTGGGCAGCCAATCAGTGAAGAGCGCTGCATACCTGAGTGGAGTCACATCTCGCACAGTAATCAGCACACCATGCAACTGTGGTGTAGAAAAAAATAAAAAGAGAAAGTCAAATGACACCTCACAGTGATCACCTGACACACAAACTACACATCACCAACCTGTGGAGATGATGGAGACAGTCACATGTCAGATGATCACATGTATGACACAAAATGATGCACTGTAAAAAGAATCACCTCCTCGTGGTCGTATCCCTCCGCCACTCAGACTAGTTCCAGGTTACATCCCTGTTTTTCCAGAATCATATAAAATATCAACCATTGGTGTGAAATTTTGTCATAATTGCTGCGTGAAATCTTGAGTTATGTTTAAAAAGTGATTTGTGAGGTCACACTGACCTTGACCTTTGAACGCAGAAATCTAACCAAAGCAAGGCAAGTTTATTAGTATAACACGGAGGGCTTCAATGTGCTCAGCAGAAATAAAAGAAGGATCTCAAGAGAAAAACAAGAAGCATAAAACAGGATAAAAATAGATTATAAAAAAGATGATATTTCATCAAAGTGCAAGATCAGTCATTAGTTTTTGTGATTTGTGAAGTCATCGTGAGCTTGACCTTTGACCTTCAGCCACCAAAATTTAATCGGTTCGTCCTTGAGTTCAAATAAAGGTCTGTGCCAAGTTTGAAGACGTTCCACGAGGCGTCACGGAGATATCGTGTCCACGAGAAAGAGACAGACGCACAAAGAGATTCCCTATATGGACGAACGGACGAAAAGAAAAATAAAACACTTGAAACTGATGCTGCTGATAGGTGTCTCAGGGTTTCAGGTGAAAAATCAGCTTCTGTCACATGACAACTATCGGCACACCATGAAAATACGATACCGTCCCTCCCTCGCAACCCCAGCTTCTCTCAGGAATGTGTGTAGATGTGAATCAAACATGAACACTTTGGTGTTGTACAGAATATGAAAAGAATAAAATGTGAAAGGAAAACAGAAAACGAGCATATTTACAGAGATTCAAAGGGTCAAAGGTCAAATCCAGGTGAATTTAGACTACTTTTAACATGTGTGAGGCATTCAGAGACAACAAAGGTGCCCGCATTTACCTGCATGAATAGCAGGAGGTGGAGGTGGGGGGGGGTTACAGTTAACCCTGGGTCAGAGAGGGGAGCCTCTCCGAGCTGTCAGGAACATATAGTGTTTCAAACAGGGAGGGGGGCAGATGTGTCACTCAGTGTGGGGCAGCTGTAGGAATGTTAGAAATGTTTGAGGGGTGAGCGTGTCTTTACAGGGGGGGGGCACCTTTCAGAGCGGTAGAAGTCTTGACAGAAAGTACATACTTCTACCCATGAGGCCGCCCTCATGACCCCGACACTTGTCACTCCTTTCTTCAACAGAGTCACGCATGGCTGCACCGCGGCATCAGGGCTGCAGACAGGCCCGACCTGCTCTCCTATCAGCTCCGTCCATCGGCTCAGGAGCGGCGTTCAGTCATTCAGCGCTGCCGTTTATGACTGATGGCTGGGTTATGGCAGCGTAAATCTGTTGAAAAATATTGTTTCAACACGGCGTCTGTGTCTTTTCTTTTCTCAGCGAAAAAAATTGTATGAAAAGAATCAAAACGACGGTGGTTTCGAGCCCTGCTCACGGTCTCCAGAGTATCAACCCTCTCAACAACCAACTCGCAATCACATGGAGAACACACACATCAATCAACATGGAAATTAAGTGTCAGATAGTGAGAGAGAGAGAGAGAGAGAGAGAGAGAGAGCACGGCAAGGCCAGCGCTGTGTTTACCTGCAGGCTGGAATAAGTCACCGTGAGACTTCAGCAGCTGCAGGAAACAAGAGGGAGAGAAGAAATCAGTCAAACAGGGAGACAAGAACAAGTCCAGAGAGGACTGAGCCTCCTTTCTTTAAATAGGAAAAACATAGTTTGTACTTTAACTGAACTTAACTTACAAAAGAATACAGTCAATTTTTTGTGTAACAGAAATTTTAAAGCTTCTCTTTGAAGAAAATGATGCAACTTTAAGTTATATTGTTTATTTCATGTTTTTTATTAGAAGTATCAAAAAAAAATGCTTTTGCTTTATGACATTTGAACAATTATAGTTGTTCAAAATATATCGCTGACCTCTGACCTACCCTGTAAAGACTGTCGTCAGGATCATGTGTGGAGCTCCGATGTTCACAAGCTTTTTCTTTTTGAAGGCAGCAGAGGGCAATGTTTGTGCTGCTCACTCAGCGAAACTGCTTCTGCTGATGAGAGGTTAAAAGAATGATGCAAACAGGGAGGGAGGAAAAAAAAAAAAAAAAAGGAGGAGTTAGGAGTGTTAAAAATAAAAATGTCACAGCTGTTGTTGAGACCTGAAAGTGTAAAAAAAGACTAAAGTGAATAATTAGGTGGAAAATGATACAGAGGAAACAGAATAGAGACATCTAACAATGCAGATACTACTGGACTGTTTTAATGGAGTGTCATTCCTATATGTGTACATATGATGTTTTACATATATTTAAAAATTACACATGGAACCAAGCATGCCTTTAAATATAAATCCATCCAAAAGCCTGTCAATATATGTTGTTATTATAGCCTATATGTAAATATAAAAGACAGATATGTATATTTAAAATTAATAAGAAAAGAAAAACAAATATCAACACATATAATTTTATAAATATACTGTATGTTGTTTTAATAAACTTGCACCTATAAATTAGATATATATCATTATACCATATAAAATTCATCTTATAGATATTTTTTTATAAATATACATATACAACTTTTACTTTGGGTATTTCATATATGTTATAATCTTCATATATCCAGAGGATGTATATGTGATAATGATACATCCACTTACAGATGACATATATCACAACATCACTGTAGATATAAGGGGCATAAATGTCATATATTAGATTTCTATGTGGGAATTGGGTTTAGATTTGGATAATTCTTGGGTACAAGTGAATATTTTGGCGTGATGGTAGGAGACAGGAAGTCAGGGGGAGGTCAGATAGATAGATAGACAGACAGATAGATAGACAGACAGATAGATAGACAGATAGACAGATAGATAGATAGATAGATAGATAGATAGATAGATAGATAGATAGATAGATAGATATAGATAGATAGATAGATAGACAGACAGATAGATAGATAGATAGATAGATAGATAGATAGATAGATAGATAGATAGATAGATAGATAGATAGATAGATAGATAGATAGATAGACAGATAGATAGATAGATAGATAGATAGATAGATAGATAGATAGATAGATAGATAGATGCAGAGACAGTTGGCCGTTGTCACCTAGAGGTGTTTGGGTGAATACTAATTGGAGGGCAAGAAAGAGTCCCATTGATGACGGAGCACAATGGAGAGGCAACACAAGCAAAAACAGAAGAATCCTATTATTTCATCTTTTTTCCGCATTGGACCGTGTTTGTGTGACCGCCGCCTGCTGTCACTGCGTGGAGACCGCGGCTCTCACAATGCAGCCCTTGTGCCCGGGGGCCACGGCAGCAGAGGAAACTAGAGCCGACACAGCTTCCTCTCCCACTGCCCCCAGAGCCTTGCGGGCAATAACAAAGATGGCTGAATGCACGCTATAGTCCTCTTTGGCAGCAGCCTTCTGGGAAAGGTTAGAATACACAGGCGGGCTTGTTGTCCAGGTTCAGTGATGGCCCATCACTGTATGCACTGGATGCATCAATATGCTGTTTGACAGCAGAAGCCAAATGCAGTGGACGGCATGGAAATGAGACTTTTTTATTGGTTAGCTATTAAACATCAACACCACAAATATTTAGCACTCGAGAATTATTTTAATGAACAATTTCTCTTGTTAGAGGCATTTAAAAATGAATATCTGTTGCAAATAGTTGCAGTGGAAAATGAACTTCCTGACCTTAGAAAACAAGCTGATTTGTATGGAGCAAAATGCGGTAAACTTTTTGGACTAGGGTAGACAAAAGTTGAACTTTTTGATTTGCTCTGAACTGTTCTCTATTTGGTTTTAGTGTAGTTTGGCTCTGTGTGTGGGGTACAATTGGGATTCAATTGGGCTGGGTCTTTACAAATACCATGCAGAACTCCACCTGTAACATCACTGACAAGCTTACAGGAGCTATTTGTAAGTTTTGCTATCGCTACATAGCCATTGTTAGCATTAACAATTGCAGTGACTCGGTATCGGAAAGGGATGAGACGGGTCAACCGGGTCTGCACGAGCTAGCTGGTTAGCGTGCTAAATTCGGTAGAAGAAAAGAAGTGATAGAAATAGAGGCAGAACAAGAGGCTTTCTTTCCAGCTCTTGGCGAGTAAAGGAATGACGTCACAGCGTTTCTTCTAGTAAACAGCTATTAATGCTAACATCGGCTATGTAGCAATAGCAAAACTTACAAATAGCTCCTGTGAACCAATTTACTGCAAATACACCCTTTTAACTGGAACTGGAACATTTCAAAACTTCCAAAATCAATAAAATCAATAAAAAAAAAGCTCCAGTATTCATGTATTCACACAAATTAACACACAACCTCTCAGGCTATTTTTTTTTATTTGTGTCACTTTTGTGTTTCTATTTTTAATATAAAGACAGTTATCAGTCCATTAGCGTTAAATTAGCAGTTAACTGTCTCAATAACTGTGATTTTTTTCAGTCTGTCTCACTTTTGATAACAAAAAAAAAGACGAAACAAATGAGAGGAAAACAGAATCAAAGAGAGCGTTTGAGACCTTCATATGGTCATTAACATCTGGAGCAGAGAGGACAACAAGCCTGTTTACACACTGTCGATCACAGACTGGACCATATGACCAGAGTGAGGAGAGCGAGGGTGAGAGAATGAACTGACAGCTGAACATTCGGGGCTTGGTCAGAGGAACAAACAGGGACGAACAGAAGCCTCTACTCACCACAGTTATGAATCATCCAGGAATTTTCTGATTGGACATTTGGAAAATCATCGTCGTCATGTGGGACCACGCGAGAGGATGACTGGACATCTGCATCTTCTCAACTTCACAGGTATTTTCTCCCTTTACCTTTGCCGAGATGCCGGATGAAGAGTAAAACAGACTTTGTAAACCACATGACTCCCTGTAGTCGGGGAGATGCTGATGAAAAACATCAGGTAGCATGAGAGAGCAAAGAAAAAGTTAGTGTTGTGTTTTCTTTTGAATTGTAGGAGCTGGACGAGCGACTGTATTCAGGATGAACTGTGCTGTGATTCTTCTGTTAACATCAGGCTGCTTCACCTGGTCTTCAGCTGTATACGCCACCAACAGAGCAGGTAGAGTCCCAACATCGTCACGTCTGCTGCTAATCAATAAATGAATGAATGATCAAATTTCAGATGAAAATGATTGTGAATCTGCATCATCTGCAAGGTGGATTTTATAAACTAAATGTCCTTTTTTGAAGAGTTAAATATTTCAACACTGCCAGCACTCTCACACTTCAGCACTCACCTGTTGGGTTGGTATTTTCATGCCAATGAGTCACATGACCTGTACTAGTGTCAGATTTGACTTACATCATCATTAACTGCAGACTTGTCAAATTTCGTCACACTTGGTCTTCACTCTCAGGGCTCGACAGCAGCAGGAACATGTTCAGGGCCGGTCTTCAAACTTGTTTTAATAAATCAGGTTTCAGAGTTTCGGTCTGTGTGGATCACTGGGGGCAGCGACTCAGAAACACACCGGAAGTCAGTCACCATCCAATACTAGTAATACTAGTAATACTAGGTGGACTTTACCTGTAATAGTAATAACTACTAAACAGGTAATTACCAAAAGCAAAATCACTGAATAATTACTGCTCCAAAAAAGTATCAAAAATTGGGTTTGATACCAGTTTGACACAGGTGATGTTCAGCATGGAGCGCTGCAGGAATGATCCTAAAACCCGGAAATGAGTTTTAGCACTTCCTGTTCCCTCGTCCTCAAGTGTTTGGGTGTTTTTGATTGTTTTTGTTTAGATGATTTAAATAAGGTCTGTAGTTAAGACAAGCTCAAGACATCTGCATGTTTTATTCTACGACATAAAATACGTCAGTAAATACACCAGTCATGATTTCTTTAAGCTTTTAAGTCTTGGTTGCTAAGGAGTGAGACTACAGAGGTTGTCATGTTGAACGTGAAAACCAATCTACTACCCAGTCCACCTTTACAGCCTCGTTAACTCACCAGTCCACCTTTACAGCCTCTTTGTGTTTATACAAACTGTCACTAACTCTGTCAGAGGAAAGGCGTTTCAGAGCTGAATCAAACTACAAGCTGAAGTTGAGTGAAGTCATGTGACTGTTGTGTCGTTGGTTTATAGCTGAACATTCGCTCTTTACTTCTGCTGATTGTATTTAGGGTTAAAGAATCATAAAGTGATGTGCATTAGTGAAGATGATCCTGCTGAACACCTGTCGGGATCAGAAACTGTTGTTTGTCAGAGTTTATTTTCTGTAATAATCAAAAAGACAATGTAAAAGTCCTATTGCCTTTTTGTGGAGGGAACCGGGGTGATGCTAACATCCAGGTTGGCTGCAAAGATACATCTATTGGTCAAAGGCAAAACACCTAAAGTGACATCAGTGATTGGGGTGTGGCCAGAAGTGCAACATGCTTGTGGGTTTTAAAGTTTTATTGTGATTTGGGGGTAAGTTTTAATATTTCCTTTAATTCATCCTTGAGCAAAATTATTTTGGTTTTTATGTTCATTATTTTATGTACATCAGATTTACCTCTAAATTCACACCGACAGTATATGTGTACGTTCTTTTGTATTTTCTTTTAAATGAACTCTTTAACGATGACCAAACGCTGACACCTGCTGGATGCTGTTTTGTCCCCAGCACCCAAGAAGCTGAAGTACCTGATTGACCCGCCTGTGTACGCCGAGGTCATCGGCCGAAGGGGAGGTAATGTCACCTTGCCGTGCATGCTGAAAACCAAACCCAACTACTACAAAGTGAAATGGACAAAGCTGGAGCCGGAACGTGTAGGGCCAGAGAACATCATCATGATATCAAACGCACACGCCTTCAAGCCGTACGGCCAGGTTGGACCGCGGGCTTCTCTTCGAAATGCTCACACCATGGACGCCTCCTTGCTGCTCAGACACCTGCGGCTGGAAGACGGCGGCACGTATCGCTGTGAGCTCATCAATGGCATCGAGGACGAGAGTGTCATCATGGAGTTGAGGATTGAAGGTAAATCTGTAAACTGTTAACAGGAGTAAATGGTGTAAAATGTGTGTTTGAAATGTTCCCACAGCTACACAGGGGTAAGGGTTTTTATCAGGGTTGAGGGTTTGTTTTTTGGGAGTCAAGTCTTTGAAGTGTAAAAACATAAACATTAACAAGATGGCTTCTATTTCTAGGTGTGGTGTTCCCCTATCAGAGTAAAAACGGACGCTACCAATTCACTTTCCAAGAAGCCAAGGAGGCTTGTACTGATCAAGATGGCATACTAGCCACATACGACCAGCTCTACAGAGGTACCACTCTGTGTTATGTGTTTATAACTGACCACTGATATGTTCAGCTCGGCTCTTTTAAACCAGCAACATCTCCCCCCGCAGCCTGGACGGAGGGTCTGGACTGGTGTAATGCCGGGTGGCTCCGCGATGGAACCGTCCATTACCCCATCATCCGTCCTCGACCCGTCTGTGGAGGAGAGCTGCTCCCCGGGATTCGCACTTATGGACCAAAGGATAAGAATCGCGACCGGTTCGATGCTTTCTGCTTCACCTCCCAGACGTCTGGTAAGCTTTGGGTTTGTTTGGCTTGGATGATTCTTATTCTAGTTCTGTGACAGAAACCTGAGACCAAAGTGGACTGTTGGAAACACAAAGGAAACAGCAGTTAAAGTCACATCCTTTCTCCATCCACCCTGACCTTTGCAGCGCCTCAATAACATTTGCTCCGTAGAGACAGCAGTCATGTGGCCGCTGGGGGGTTTTTGAGTCTTAATCCATATGAGCAACGTCCTGTTTCATTTTTGAGAGGACAGCAGACTAATTACCTGCAAGAGACCTCTCTCATTGGGAACACTTTGTCCTAAAACAGGAAAAACACACCTAGGGACATTAATAAATGCACAAAAGCAGGAACCTGAAACTACCTGAGTGAAGGCCAGCCGTCAGTCGAGTGTAACCACTCAACATATTCACTGTAGAAAACGTCTGCGGGCCACCTTCACAACCAACCAGTGCTGCCATTGGATAAAGTGTTAAAGGCAACATGGCCAACCCTTTTGTTATGCTTCTATTTCTATATCACTTGTACTTAAGTTAGCGTGCTAATCAGCTAGCTCCAACCCGGTGGGCCCGTCTCGTCACTTTCCGATACCGAGTCACTGTAGCGCCCAGTCTGCCCTGAAGAAGTGGCTGCTCTGAGGACGTAGTATAACCTCTTGTCTCACAATGATGGCTGAAGCTCCGTCCTGCTGCCACAGGTACTCACTCGAGCACTAAATGGGGATTAATCCGCAGCTGAAAATAGTCACCAACAACTGCACTATTTCCTCCTGTTGTAGTAATGTTAGCTTAAAACAAATGTTTGGGTTTTTTTTATGGTTTTTACAAAAGATTACTGAACTTTCTAAATTATAATAATCGCATCTGCTAGAATCTATGCTGTGAGTCATTTCATTGATTGATTGGGTTTTAGCGATTTTCAAAAACAGTTTCACATCAGACTTATTTTAAAGCCGACCTCATAATTTGTGGACCAGATTCCAGGAAAGTTTATTTTCTTGTTAATGCCACTGGAGCATCACTGTTCAGTGTTGTGTGAAGGGGAAGGGCGTTGTTAACTTTATTTCACAATCATTTATTGTTTCAACAGCGAGCGATTTCGAATGTCAGCTGTGCGGAGCAACAGGCTGACCTTTAGTGGCAGATGTGCGACAGTGGGACTGATAGTAGGTTGACAGAGGACAATAAAGTCTGTTGGTGAGACATGATGAAAACAAATTCATCAGTGGGAAAATACTTGGCCGTCTCCGTCCCTGGAAACTTCCTCTGCAGTGAGAAAAATGTGACCGATGAAATAGAAAACGCAAAACAAAAGGACTTAAAACTAGTTGTAACATTCGACAGTGTTGAAATGACACCGCGCCCGGATGTGTTTATATTTCTCACAGGCTCCGTCTTCTACATATCGGGCTCCTTCTCCTTCGAACAGGCGGAACACGCATGTAAACGTCAGTTCGCTGAGTTGGCGTTGGTCGGCCAGCTTTACGCCGCCTGGCATTTCCAGAACTATGACCAGTGCGACGGCGGGTGGCTGAGAGACGGCAGCGTACGCTTCCCCATCAGCAACCCCAGGCGGCGCTGTGGAGGCCTCCCCGAGGCGGGGGTGCGCTCCTTTGGATTCCCCAGCAAGATGACACATCTTTACGGAGCCTATTGCTATAGGTAGCCTCGAGTAAAAGCCTTGAGGCGTCACAGAAACCAGAACACATATTATTTACAGCAATGATCCACCAATGGGACAAGAAACCTCACATCTGAAGCAACAGACAATTACTTACAACAGAATTATATGGTTATATTTGACTTTTTATATTTCCAACATTAAATTAGTCATATAATTTAGTCAGGATATGAGTGCTTATAAGAGTATATTCATTGAAAACAGGGATTTTTGAGTCCAAAACAAAAAAGGCCCCATTTGTGTAATTTGGTGGATTTGGAAAATGTTAAATCCAGGAACTAATTTAGTGGCAGACAGATTCTTATACAGTAGCTCTAAAATCTTTATTTTTATTTTATTGTATTTTATTTTTAACCCAAATGACTGGTTTGGATGACCATGGACTTTTGACAGATTCAGAAGTTTTTTTGATCATGATTTTTTTTTCTTTTATTTGACATAAAGACAGTACAAATCTATATTAAACCTGTATGTAAAGTGAAATTTAGTTTTTCCAGGATGGTAAATTTTGTCTGTGACATGGGAAACACAATTTCCAAAAGTAATAATCACTTAAGAGATAACTGTTGGTTGGTAAAACAGTGTAACAGGCCGACTGTTTACTGTGGTTTATATTGGATAACGGCAGCCTCTGTGACTAATAGAATAATTAGAAGGAAGTAAATGGTGCAAAACACACACACAATCATCTTGCACTAAACCTGTATTAACTTGACAGCTCTGTAAACCTGTTGTCTGTCTAACTCGACACTGATCTGCTTCCTGTGAGCTCATTCAGAGCAGCTAAAAAGGGTGAACTGGTTTATCTGTAAATTAATTGCATGTGATTTAATTTATTCAATAAAGATTATGTCCACGTATCAATGTATTGATTTGCCAATGGAAAGTTTGTGCATTGTTTTAAACTTTGCCAAGTCAGAGTGGTCAGGATGTGCAACTGAACTGATGTGGATCCAGATGTGTGGGATTTTACGTACAAGATAAAAGGTGCAGGTATTTTGAAGCACGTCTGTTTCGTTTCGTAACAAAAATCTGTTTTACCATTCAGTGGACGAACACTTCTCAGTAAAGCACCACACACTTTGCACTGCTTCGTTAGGTCAGTCAATTATTTTGAGTTAAAAAGGTCATAATTTATCCAAAATCCATTAGTTCTGCTTGAATTTCCCCTAAAATGACAAAAAAACACATTGTATTGTTATTTAAGAGTCATATGATCGTGCTATATATTAAATAGATTCTTACAACCATACTATTTTTAATGTGTTAATTTATATACAGTTAAATCAATAAACAACATGTAACAAGAGCAAAAATTCAGACTACATTACAAAATTACATTTTATTTCTCTTTTTTTTCATTGGATCCATTTTTCACTATATTATTTTCTACTTGTACATTTATATAGTATGCGTTCATTACATCAACGATTAACACTACCTGCTACTGTCATACAAAGATACAGCACATGAGCTCTGGTTGCATTAGTTGCATCATCAAAACATATGTTTTCTTCTTCACTGATCCCAGAAGTAGAGCTGCGGCTCTGAGGCCAGTGAAGAATTTAAACTTCACCTCTCCGATTAGGACACTGTATGCGAACAGAGTTCTGGCCAAATACAGATACAGCACAGTTCGTATTAGCAAAACGACGGTACAGAGTCTGAGAGACACCTGAATAAAAAGCACCAGAGGACGAGCAGAGTCAGTGATCCGCGATGGCGTGTGCTCAGAGACAGTCAGCTGGTTCGGCTCCGTCCAGGAGCCGGTTTCACAAAGACAGATGTAGATACGACAAATATTCAGGTTTCAGATAGAAGTCTGAATTCAGCCGTTGCACGAAGCGGTTTAGTTCTTGACCACCTTAAATCGGACTGTGGTCCAATGAATTCTGGGTAAAAATTAAGAAATGACCGAGAACTGAATCCGACCGCTGACCTCCGTTAACCTCAGCAGGAAAATGGATTTGTCTTTTGGAAGAATTCAACAGTTACAAGGAAATTTTAACTCCTTCTCATTGCTCAAATTATGAGCCATGTTTTCCTGTTTTTCTTTTGCAGGTGTCATTGATTGTTACCATGGTAACATTGGTCTGAGACCTGAATTAGCGTGGGAGTAAGATGTCTAATGTTTTCTGGCTTAAAATGAGTCAGTCTTTATTTTTATGAAACGGTCTGACTAACATTAAACTGATCTATGAGAAAAGTCTGAGACATCTTTGTGAAACCGGCCCCCAGGTGAATCTTAATCAAATGCAGGTGAGGAAGTGTCCCCATTTCCTCTTCAAGGGAAATAACTGAAACTGCAGCACATCTGTGTCTTGAGGGAACGTTTAATTTATCACAATATCTGCAAGATAAAAGCATCAGGTTCAGTCTGCGTTCATTTCAGGTGTGAACTCTCCTCCACACGCAGGTGACCAGTTAAAGAGAAGCATCAATCTGGCTTCCTGTGTCTAAAAACTATTTTGTGCTGGAAGTAAATGTATAAAAACAAAGATGTGTGTTTTTCTGACACACACACAACAAATGCACACGTGTTTTTTCGAGAGTGCAGACTGTGGGAGGTGAAGGTCGACTGACAGCTGTCGTTCTTCAGCACTAAAGAAGTAAAAAGAAGGGATCCTCCAGACTGCGAGTTCGACCGGCTTCACACGTTACTACACGCCGGACGCTTCGACGGCTCACTGCCAACAGCCACCAGCAGCAGGTCTGTTACAACAAAATGTTAAAATACAGCGTTTATGGGCAGCAGCAGTCAAATTCAAGAATTCGACATTGTCACCGATTTTTAATTTCTACAATCTTAATTTTTTTAAAAACAAACAAACAAACAAAAAAATAAAAACAGTTATGTTTGGTTACAAAATGGCTGTAGATTAAGTAAAGAACACTCTTGGTTACGTATTTGAGTATGATGTGAACTTGAATAGAATAGAATTTGTTTTTAAATATTTCTGGATCCCTCGACCCCCCCGCCCCCGTGTACTGGTAAATTTGGTTTATTCAGGGTAATACAGACGATTAAAACTTACATTTACATGATTAACTCATACTTTAAGCATGATCAGAAATGTCGCAGAGACACATTTGTAATTTGATGATAAAAGAGATGGATAAGTCGGGGGGGGGGGGTTTAATGTGCATTTCCCTAATCGGGCGCAGGTCTTTTATATGATAAGAAAGTATCTGTTTAAATCCACTGTTTAGTGTTTAGCGTGCAGGATCCTCTCTTATCGTATCTTGAAAGTTTCACGATAAAGTTATTGTGGATGTCATTTCTCCAGTATTGAAAAATACATATTTGGATTGCAGCACTTTTTCAGATTCTCCATGGTGATTGTAGCAACTGTGGCCTTGAGATTTCTCAGATTAGTTTCATAGGATTTAATTCGATGCAGAAAACGGGGGCTGGAAAGTCTTTGAGACACAAGACAAGTGGGAAAACAGGAAGAGGAATAGTGTTTAAAAAAGAAAAAAGGATGGCAGGATGGCTTCACACATTCCATTTAATGTCCCAGAACAGCGGCGTCGCTTTCTCTGTGGCTGTACCCATGACCTCCATGACCTCCATGACCTCCACGACCTCCTCGTGCTGGTGAGGAAGTAAGGTCACCGGGTCTTCTTCCACTGAATGAGCTGGAGGAGGGAGAGACGGCAGCGTTTCACGTTCACGGCCTTTACAGTCAAAGTGCTCGAGTTTTATTTTTATTTTTATTTTTTGGTGCTACTTTCACCCAGGGGTGGATGTCCAATGTGGCTATTTACACCCAGGTTTTAGGGTCTGTTGGACCACCTCAACGAGTTCTGGCAGAGAGACTTTCTATTGTCTAAACCTAACCAAACTTGAAAAGTGATATAATAATAATTTTTTAATAAAGTGAAAATAAAAAGTAAAGACCAACTTTTGATTCCCTGTGTGAGCGTTGCTGCTCTTCACACTGTCTCATCTGATTCCTAAATCCTCCCTGCCT
Source organism: Seriola aureovittata (assembly GCF_021018895.1). NCBI lineage: Eukaryota > Metazoa > Chordata > Actinopteri > Carangiformes > Carangidae > Seriola > Seriola aureovittata. The sequence goes on from NC_079370.1 coordinate 4,640,067, forward strand.
CACCTTTGGATAAGCACCTGAATGGAGAGTTTATTTTCACCCTGGACATTATTTATTCCCAATAAGACAAATACATTAAGAAAGTCATTGTTGCAACCACGGCTCATCCACAGAGAAATATACTTTTCGGTGAAGTTTACATTATTTTTAGGTGATGTTTTATGTTATTTAGCCAATAACTAAAGCCTTCACCAATAACATTAACCTTTTTTTTTCTCGCCTTAACCCAAAGCTAAAAGTTATATTTTTACCTGAGCTTTAAAATTAAACTTACATTTTTAAAATGTATTATGGCGGGTCAGTTCTTCCATCAGAATCGCTCTGTTTCCTCCTCTGCTCAAAGAGGTCAGCCGGTTAAAGCACTTACTTGACAAGCAGGTGATCATAGGCTCCTCCCACTGGCCTCCGGACAGGCACTTGATCACAGGATTCAGCTTCTGAACAAAACCCTCCTCGCAGTAGTACCGCACCTTGGTGTTGGTCTCGTAACGCGAGCGTTTCTTCCCAAACACTTTGGCGTGGGGAACCTGGGGCGGCTCGCCGCAGGAGGCTGCTGGATGGAAGGAAACAGGTGAGACAACTTCTTCACTACTCAGATCATTTACCACATACAAGTTCAGCTACTCACAGACACCCTTCTTGCAGGTGTAGGACAGGTGGTAGTTGCACGGTACGTCGCTCCAGTGGCCGCCGTCGTGCCACACCATCACCGCACAGTCCTCACCGGACAGGAAGTAGCTGTCGGGCTGACCTCTGAACCAGTTCTCATAGAGCTGACACGGAGAGGAGGGAAGATATATAAAAAAAAGGCTTTTTAAGTGATGATGATCTCACTTTAGTATCAGCTTGTGTCAGTTTAAACTTTAGCAAGTGAGAGAAAAACCGTTTGGCTTTTTACTTTTTCTTTTCAGTGGACTTGTGTGAAACCGGTTCTGGGCCACAAAACTCACCAGCGGGTTCCCGTCCGACCAGCGGAAGTCTCCCTCAATGGTTCTGTCGTTCAGTCCAATCCACTGGTATTCTCTGTACTTGTCTGAAATAAATATTAGAGGGGGAGGAAATAAGACAGAGCTCCCTGCATCGTCTGGTATATAAAATGATGTATGAGTGAGGACCAGGATTAAATAGACCCAGTATCAAGTCGAAACTAAGATCAAAAGCCAGAGTTTATACTGAATCCAAACTTTATATAACACATTATATAAAACACACTAGATATTCTGTGGAACACATTTAATGACAGTTCTTGGTTTATAATATACTCGTATTGGATTAAGTTGAGAGAGACTCCCGTTATACAACCCTGCTTTAGACCTTCTTATAAAGCTGAAGCCGGAGACTCTCCTCTTGCTTACATAACAGTCTGAGTATCAGTCTATACGATCCATGGCAACAGCCCGCACGGTAACAAGCACCCGCCGCATGAGGAATGCCAGATAATTATCTCATCGGCTTTTTTGCCAGACGAAATACCAACACCGACTTCAAAAACCATGACTTTTTCTAAAAAAAAAATAAAATAAAATAAAAGGTCGTTGTTGTGTCTTGTCAGGACGAACCTGAGAGGCCTCGCTGTGAAAACAAACTCATCACTTTTGAATTTCTCGAGGGTCTGAACCGGAGGAATGTCTGGGTGGGAGATCGCAGGTTTGATATCTGCTGTGAGGAAAAATGGTCGTCCCTGTTGAAGTGTCATTTAGCAAGGCACACGGCGCTCGGCTGCTTCAGTGTTGCTGCTTTGAGGATGTGCCAACACCTGAGATTTGATGGTTGTCGGGTGAACAGCAGCTGGAAACACTCTGTCCTTTCACATCATTTTATATGGGTTTTTTTTATTACATCATAAAGGTTATTTTTAATGATTGTCCTTAAGGCATTTTGCAGTAATTTGACAGTGAGAAACCGTCACTGTCAGCATCCTACGTGATGTCCAGTCAAGTTAGCTCATTATTTATCTGCTGGGTTCGAGTGTCTGGCAATAAAAACTGAAAGATCAGCACCTGAATATCAATTTCTCACTGTCAGAGGAGGTTATGTAACTTTGCCAAAACTTAATTATTTGCCTTGATGGATTAATGTGTCAAGCATTTATTTTAATGCTCTACAAGCCGATTTTCAAAAGCAAACTGAAACTGAACAAACAAAGCAGGTCTGAAAAATCTCTTTGATAATTAAAACTGTATATGACTTTAAAACATGCAAATATTATAATTTTCTTCACATATTCAGTTGAAATGCAAGAAAAGCTCTGAAAGGCTAAGATGAACTCCAGATCTGCCACTCGGCCTCCGAGTAATTACATCTAACGCACAGAATCCACGCGTGGGCGTTCTCACCGTTGATGTAGTCCTGCTCCTCGGGGGTCATGACAGAGATGAGATGTCCGCCACACATCCGACAGTGCTGCTCAGCCGCCTCCCAACTCTGCCTCTTGCTGAAGTGCCGATAACAGAAGCCCTGAAACTTCTCCCAGCCCGGTTCACACACCTCCAGGTCTGAGACCAAGCGGAGAAAGTTATTAAGACGTTATAGAATGAATGAATTAGTAGGAGAGTCTGACTAGTATTTGGAAGACTGTATGTCGATACTGTAGGTTTATGAAAGAGTTGACACTGAACCTTTCTGGCACATGTCTCCTTCATATCCCGGCAAACAGAGGCACCTTGTAGATTCACCTTCGATACATGTGCCTCCATTTAAACACGGGTTCTCCAGGCACGAGTCTGCGCACATGTGAAGATGATGGAGCTGAATAACAGAGCTCAACGCAACATAAACACATTTTTAAAATACATTAATTATTCATTTTCTCAGAAGATGTTAGAAGAAACCATGTGGTGATAGTTTCAATAACATAACGTACTATTATTTATTTCATTTAGTTTGTTTATCAGGAAGCATCAATGTCATACTATATTTAACTACAAGCTATTTTCCATCTGAGTGGAAATTTTATTGTTATTATCAATTATTTTCCACATTGAGTTCTGAGTTTGAGTTTCATGACGATAATCTTTTTGTCAGACTTGATTTCTGCAAATCCACAAACAATATCCTCAAACAAATCAATCACTCAAAAATCAAAAACCATTTTTAACATCAAATTTCCATTAAAGAGGAGGCACCAGCAGAGGGCGCTGTTACATCAGGGATGAGACACTGCTGAGTCACTGCTGCAGTTTCAATCAGACACATCTCTGTAAAATAAAGTTCTGGTGTTAAAAACAAATATTACTGTAATAATATGAAAGTTTATTATTATTTTAGCAACAACACAGTGAATGTGGAGGTTTAAAAAGCTTATAAATAAAAGACGAACTGGATTCATTTCATGTTTACACAATAAAGTTTATCTCAATTTTATGTTTTAAATGAATAAACATTGTGACTTAAAAGTGAAATGGCACTATTTCAAATTAAAATGTATAAAATATTGAAAGTACAGCTTGTCGTTAATTTTCCTGCTGTTTTTCACCACACTATGATTTGGGCTGAGTCACAATAATAACTTACAACCAAAAGTCTTTTATTTTGTATTATTTGTGCCTTTTTTTTTTTTTTTTTGAATCATCCTCACAAAGCGAAAATGCATGTGAAAAACTTGAAGAACAGAATCAGTCGTATATTTTTTAAATCGTGTAACGTGGACACTAAAACCCTTCTTATGTAACACGGCGAGGAGCTTCCTGTTGTGAACTCGCTGTAAGTTCTTCTCTCCGAGTATTAATTCAAAATGTGAAGCTAATCTCTCTGTTGTGCTGAGTCAGCCCCGAGGTGCCAAATTGCAGCATGGAGTAAATCCCTCTCCTGATTGGGCATTTTCAAGAGACAGCCCTTTAACACCAGCTGCTGTTTCATCAAACGTGCAGCACTTTTTTCTTTTCTTTATGGGGTGCAGTTACCTGACGAGCCTCCTTGTCTTGCAGAGGAAACTTTGGCAGCAGACACGGCAGTCTGCTCCTCCTCCTCCTCATATCTGTTCATGTTCTCTGGGTGCATGGTGGGAGCAGTGATGGTCACATCATGAGTGTCTGCGGTGGGTGTTGGACTGGAGGTGTCCCCCTCATCCGGATGCCATGTGCATATTTTATCTGAGGGCTCGTCTGAGCTCGTCTCCCCCTCTCTTGTCCCCGATCCATGTTCTGTTGAGACGCAAGAAACGTAAAACACAGTGAAGTGACTCCTTTTGCATTAATGTCCTCAAATTAATCCAGATATGAAGAGCTCATCTAATTGCAGCACAGTTCCTTCTTCAGATTTTTTGCAGTTTGGAGACAGAAGCAGCAACAGTTAAGGCTGGTGTTGTTGCAGCTGTCACATCTACAGTCCAGCAGTATTCGTAGGGAGCCTTTACCTGAAGAGCGGCTCTGTGCTGCTGCTTGTTAGCAGTCCGTGTGGCTGCCATATAATCAGATTTTCAACTATAAAACCCCTCAGGGGGAAAAAAAATAGCTCAAAGTGGCAAAAGGTGCTGAACCCTGCCTCCAGTCTGAGCATGATGTCATTTTACCTCGGCCCTCTGCAGCTCCGGGTCACCAAAGTCATTCAAAAAAAGTTTGTAGTGGCGCTCAGTTGGTCGACAGCTTTAAAATGAGAAATAAATAAATATATGGGAGGCCAGGAGGGTGAGGTCATGTGATTAAAAAAAATTGATTAGCTCATTAATGTGGAGAAATACCTACAATAAACAACGCAAACTGATCGCTTCTCTGAGCACACTGGGTATGCATCTGGCATTTAGAGTAAGAGCGGGAATAGTAATTCTCTCAGTGATGTAATGCAGAGTTTACCTGCCGCACCAGCTACATAAAAACACAGTTTTTTAATATCTCATGTACTGAAATACAAAATACATCATCTGGCCTCTATCAGCCTGGATATATATCAGTGTCTGATTTATATGCAGCTGAGTGGCTGATGTGTTTTGGGGAGATAAAGTGTTTGGAACATACTGAGCAGACGAGAGGTGGATCATACTGCAGCAGTGGTTTCATTTCAGTCGTACAGGGTAAGTGTTTGATACCCAACGTAGGTCTTTGTCGGAGTAATCCTTAAAACTCACCGTTAACGCTGCTGGTGGTGATCTCCACCGCGACCTCTTCCTGTTTGGAGTCATCATCAGATTCCTCGGCGACAGGAGTCTCGGCGCTGTACTCTCGATCAGACCGGGACTCCTGCGGCGTGGAGGAGGAGGGCTCTGGTTCCCAGCCGGGTGTGAGGGTCAGGTGAGGGATCAGTGTGATTTTTACATCTGAAGGAGGAGGCGCACCGGTGCCCGCCTCACCATCAGTTGCCTCAGAGGTGTGGTCTGTTGAGACGGTCGGGTTTGTCAACAGGAGTTCTGGTTTCATCTCCGAGCCCTCTCCTGATGATTCACCCGATCCGTCGCCGTCGTCTTGTTCCCGCCCCTCAAGGTCACTGTCTGTGATGTTTTCTGTTGTGCTGAGAAATACCTCTGGGTTTTGTCCTAATCCCTCCTGTTCAGTTTTATCCTGGAAGTCTTCCAGGGCTTCGGCCCCGGATGAAGCATTGCTTTCAGGTATCAAGGTGATAATCTCTGGGGAGCTGGCTTCGACCTCCGCAGAAGGAGGAGACAAGGTTACAGGCACCGGGGAGGTCAACAAAGTGACAGGATCATTGTTTAGGACAGGAGCATCCACGCTGGAGCCTGAGTCGTCTGTGACCGTGATGATCTCTGCTGTTGGGATTTCTGCAGGATGGATGTGTCCACTCTGCTCTGTTGGATCATCTGTTGCCGCCTCCTCGGATGTGCTGTTGTATTCCTCCTCACTATGGTCGACCGGGGTGGAGGACTCTATCATTACACCTGAGTGCTCTTGAGTAGGTTCATAACCTGTCAAAATAAGGGCTCATCTGGAATTATATGACAAAATATCAATTCTTTTCTAAACAAATTCAACTTGAAAATGGAAAACAAAAAAGGAAATAAAAGGAAATAAAAAATATCCCACCTACATAAGAATAACAATCAATAACAACAAAGAATAACAACTCAGTGACAATTGATGGCCCAGTTCCTGTCAGCCTTAAATTTGAGATTAACAACAACATAGCACGCTAACATGCTAAATACCAACATTGCCACATTGAGATTACGTACAAACATTAGCATGTTACTGCGCTAACTGCCACAATGTGAACACTTTTAGCCCAACATGCTAATATGCTTAATAAAACACACTTAGGAGTTAGACCAAATATTTAAAATGTAGCCAACATGCTAACATGTACCTCTAAACTTGATGGCCAAATTCCTGTCAGCCTTAGCATTAGTTTGACATTAACAGCAACAAAGCATGCTAACATGCTAAATACTAGCATGGTGCCATATTGAGATTACATGTAAACATTAGCATGTTACTGTGTTCACTGTTAGTACCACAGTATAGCCAAAACATTTGGGTTTTATTGTCCTAACGGTGGATTTTCATTGACAATAGGCATCTACAGTATATTTATTTGCCTTGGGGGAATCCAAGAAGATCCTGTAAACAACCTGGATACTGACATGAACTGAATTTACTAGCTGGTAATTGGTAAAAGTAATTCCCATATAACATTATTGTAGGATAACAACAGTTGAGACTGATGACCCAAGTCTATAGACTGAGTCTGAAATTTAATTTTAATTTAAGCATCTGCATGGCACCAAACTCAGACCAAATTATTATTATTATTACTTATTTATTTTTTGGTAAAGTTGACCCTCACACAGTTACTAGCAATGTACATCTAAAATAGCCAGAATATTCTGTAACTAGGATACTGATGAGAGCCATCGTTAAGTCCCTGTGATGTCCTGACTTTAATATTCATTGTATACTCACCTGAATCAGTCGTAGGGACCACTTCAGAAATGGCAGAGGTGTCCATCCCAATCAAACTCTGAGTCACCAGGTCTTGTGTTTCCTCATCTGGAGGAGGATCTGCACTCTCCTCTCCAGACTCCTCTCCTGTTGGATGGTTCACGGGTGGTGTAGCGGCGTAAACATCTGTTTCCTCAGTGTGGGGTGAAGTAGTCACCGCTGATACCTCCTCAACAGGACCAGCGCTGGCCTCTTCTGGCTGTCCCGAAACATCATAAGATGTGCTCGAGTAGACCAGCTCAGTTTCAGAGGCGTGTTCCAAGTGGACCTCTGGCGTGTGGTCCTCTTGTGAAACAGGAAGTTCATCCTCCTCATGCACCTCTGAGGAACTGTTAAACAGCTCATTTGCATCAGTTCCAGATGTTGCATTAACACCCAGCATGTCCAGGGTTTCGGTCTCTTGATTAATCTCAGAGATATGAGTCTCTGACGGCTCGCCGCTCTCTGACATTGTCACATTAGCTGGGGATGAAGTGGAGTCTTCATCGGTCGTTGCTGCGTCATCAGCCTCTGGAAGAGGAGTTGAATGTATGTGAGACTCTTCATGGTCTGTGTCGGGAGTCTCTTCAGGTGCTGGTTGATAGGACTCTGGGTAGCTGGCCTTCTCTATAGGCTCCCAGGTATCTTTGGTGGAAAAGGGCTGTTGATGCTCCGAGGGAGGAGTGACAGACTGATGAAGGTCTACCGTGAGCAATGGCTCCTTGTCATAACACAGTGTTGGGGCCTGAGCCTCCACGGGGACCTGTCTGACGGGACTGACTGTCTGGGCATGTAGCACCTCTTCGCCTCCCTCTGCTGTTACCTCACTAACACTCACCTCCTCCTGAGCAGGATTAGTTAAGAAAACAATGTCCTGGCCAATGTCCTCTGGCTCAGTGGTGAGAAAATCCTGAGGAGATTCGGTGTAAGGGCCGTTATCGCCTGGAATAAAGAGCGGAGTTGAAAATGTTATTTAAAAAATCCAAGATTTTACTGGACCTGTTCCTAATATTACCAAACTTTGTTGAGGATTTTACAATAAATCTTATTTGTATGCTAGGAAGAAGAAACAGCATCTCTGATCCAATCACAGTGCTTTTGGTTATTTTAGAGAAGGCAAACACAGTAGTAGAGATCCCAAAGTTTATGGTTCTCTGTGGGACGTCGTCACATGTCCATAGGTTCTTTGTCAATACAAATACACTAATTTCTAAGTTGCATTCATGTGATTTCGGAAACAAATAACTGCAGTCTTTCAGTTTCTACAGTGGGATTGGAACCGTGACTGATGGTATTTCACAAAGGCCTCGCGTGGTGAGGCAGTCCGCCAAGGTGCAGATTTGTGTCAGGTGAATATTTTCTAGGTGAGGTACAACTATCCACTATTTCACAAGAAAGAAAGATTAGGGAGAAGTTGAATTTTGTGTAACAGAACTATGTTTCTTCTTCTTTCCTAACCTGTTAATCATATCAATATCATAATCAATCAGTCATCACCCCTAAGGTTTATGCTGCACCCCTTGGTCCTGGTTGGTTCAAAGAACAGGGTGGGACTGGAGGACAGCAGATATCAGATCGTTCTCTTACTTCTGAAGCAGTAGACGTCGTGGCGTGTGTCAGCCTCGGGGAAGCCTGTCTGGTTGCTGTAGCGATAGACGGTTCTGACCCCGGGTTCACCACCTCCGCAGCGCTCTCTAGGGGTGACGATGGGGTAGCGCACGCTTCCGTCCGCCAGCCACCCGGGACTGCAGTGGTTCAGTCCGTCATTCCAGGCTGCGTACAGCTGAGCGGTGGTGGCCAGCTCCGCCCCGTGACTCATACAGTAGGCCTTGGCCTCCCAGAAGGTGAAACGCTGGGGGGCGGAGCCATGGAACACCTCACCTTTACAGAGGGATACAGGAAGGTAGGTTTTTAATGATCTTCAAAGATATAAATACATCTATACCTACCAGATGATCAAAGTTAAACATTAAAAATATCAATAACATTACTACTACGACTCTCTTCTTGTCATCACTACGTAACTGTGCACACATTCTTTCAGTACAGTGCATGATTATGACATTTCATGTAGCTTTACCATGGTTTTCCAATAATGGCTCACGTACACTACACAGCCAAAAGTCTGTAAACACTCCCACATTACAACCATGCTGCTGCTGCTGCCACAACAGCCTCAAGTCTCCTTGGCTGCAGTCTTTCCACAGTGACCTAGCTGCAGGGATTTGCTCCCATTCAGACACAAGAGCATTAGTGAGGTCCAATACATGTTGGGTGATAAGGCCTGGCGCAGTTTGCATCCAGTTCATTCCAAAGGTGGTGGATGGGGTTCGAGGTCAGGGCTCTGTGCAGACCAGTTAAGTTCTTCCAAACGAAACTGGGGAAAACATTTCTTTATGGAGATGGCTTTGTGCACAGGAGCATGGTCATATCACAAACTGTTGCCGTAAAGTTGTATCTAAAATATAATCTTATACTGTGGCGTTAAGATTTCCCTTGACTGGAACTATGAAAAACCAAAGGTACAAAAAAAAAACACAGAGGTGTCCACATACTTTTGGCCTCGTGTAAGTGGGTTCACTTGGTTACAATCTGTCTGTCCAAGGTGACAAAGTTGTTATAACTGATAGCAATGACCAAAACTAGATGTCCTTTTTTTCCCAAAATGTCCTTTTGTCTCACCCTCTATATTCTCCACATAGCAGTAGACGTCATACAGCTCATCGGGCTCCAAGAGTCCGTAGTTCCTCACTCCCGGCAGTCCGTCCATGTCCCCAAAACAGCCCTCCCTCGGCATCTGAATGGGATATCTGCAGAAGGAAATAACACACGGCACTGAAATACCAAGTGCCTCTTCCTCTGTAATGGCAGCTCTCCAACCATCACACTTGTTGGAGCTCTTCTCTGAGGGAGTGTTGAGGAGTTGATATCAGATGAGTGGCTTTCGGGCTACTTGATGATCTACATGTTCTGACGTGCAGATGTAGAGAGCATATCAAATGTTCCACTATCAACCCCTCCAAACCGACCGACCGACCAACCTCTGCACCAGCTGCTCCCTCGGGCACAGGGACAGCCACGTGTCAGTCCGGGAATTTAGTGCTGTTGTTTTTGTGGCGTGGCATTAACAATCGGAGCTGTTGCCCAAAAGCACATTGAACATCTGAGTCTCTCAAACCTCGACTCTACATCACCCGAAAATGCTGAATTTTTCTAGCTAAGAGCCCACTTGATCCAGCGCCGAGTGTAGATGTGTCCCGTTTAACATTGAGCCATTTCCCCTCAGGTCCTCACCTGACTGAGTGGTCCGAGAGCCAGCCGGCATCGCACTGCTCGTATCCGCTGTGGTAGGCGGCCAGGAGCTGCTCCGGAGTGGCAATTTTGGCGCCGATCTCCTCGCAGGCCTCTCTGGCCAGCTCGAAGGTAAAGGCGTAGCGGCTGGATGCGTCACGATAATGGAACACCACCCCTGTGAAACCAGGAACACAGAGAGTCCTGAGGCGTTTCATGTCATCGTTCAACCAAGGATCGGAGGCAGGTTTCAGTGGTGAAATCATCAGTATACCAAAATGTTAAAGGTCCATCCAGTCTAAAGGTTTCTGTCCATGTGTAGATTGATTATAGATCAAGTCTAGGTTCAATATTAATACTGTGAAAGTATCAAAGCCTCAGTCCACAGAGAAATGCACACAGCCTGTATTCAGAAACTGAGCCTTAAAACCAGCCGTCAGGACTTCTGGAACTTTGTGATGTCACAACAAAGCAGTCACCAAGCCCCGCCCACCTGGACCCACCGTCCGGACATTGCAGTTTTTGGTTTCTCTGAGTGTTTTACCTGAAATCTGCCTTATTTTCATTGGATCACTCAGGAAACAGTCAGCCAATCGCCTACAGGTCCATATAAGATTGTTTCTTTTACAGTTAATTAAAGTTTAGATTTTGATTTACGACAGAATATCCTGCGATTGGTCCGTTTTGCTTTCTCACCAAAAACAAATCTCATTGGAGCTGGCCTTGGAAGCCGAGGGAGTCTCGGCTTTCTAGGCGGTCTGGGACTGCTTTGTTTTAGAGTTTGATTGACAGCTTTCACAACAACCTAAATATGAACCGCACCAAAGTGGCAGATGCAACTGAACCCAACCAAACAGATGAGGGTAATTAAACTTACCTCAGTTAGCTAAAAGCTAAATTTGCTGGGGATTCCTGATATTTGAACATTAAATTACTCGTCACAGGAGGCATCATGATTATCTTAGAGCCCCGTTCAGGCCGGGTGCTTCCAACAGGAAAAGCTCGGGGAAGGGACAAGAAGCCAAGGCACTGGCGAATGACGTCATCCGGTCACTAGGGGGCGTCAGATCAGAAAACACCCTCATGGCTCATTCGGAGGCAGTGACAACAGACATATTTTGTGGTTTAGTTTGGAGGACTTGTATCGACCATAAACCAAAGTGAGACGGGAACACAAACAGCACTTCACTTAATTTGTCTCTTGTCTTTATCCTTGAAGTCTTTTTTTCTTGTAAGATGAAGAAAAAATTGTAAAAAATAAGCGAAAACGTCCTCCTTGTGTCTCTGAGTCCAAGTGAGTTTTCAAGTGCATCTCCCAGAGTGAGCGTTATTCTGGACTCTATATCTAATGCAGTCACAGTGAAAGCACCATTCACTGCCTGATATAGTAGCTCACAAATGACTGTGGTCAGAGAATCTATACTCCATTACTCTGCTGGCACTGAGTGAGACAACCATTCATTGCAGATGTTGAGTGTGTATTGTTATTGTACGGCTATATGAAATACAAAGCAGCCCCCTTTTTCCCTCCTCTCGAGAGGACGGTTTGTTTGACCTTGATACTTCTCATCGCGTCCGCTGAATTATTCTGTCAGTGCCATCCGACTATTTTTATAAATTATTCTGATGTTATTTCTCACAGAGAGAAACGGCCGCGGTGAAAATTGCTGCAGATTATGAGTCGCTTTCAGCCTGTTCATCTGAGTGTGCCGGGGTCAGATCTGTGGGCTGCGGTCCCGAACCGCAGACAATCACCCAGCAACACGAGACATTCTGCTAAGGGGACGCATATAAGAAGGGTGTGTGTGTGTGTGTGTGTGTGTGTGTGTGTGTGTGTGTGTGTGTGTGTGTGTGTGTGTGTATGTGTGTGTGTGAGAGTCAGTTCTGCAGCTGTTAGATTCACTCACATACACTCAATAGCAAATACACTCAAATACAACTGCCCTGCAATAAACACAGTTGTTTTTAAAGCTCATGCAGTTCACGTTGGCGTAGAAGAAGAAAGATGTTTATTCAAAAAGGATTTCTATGATTAGCTTCAGAAACATACGTGCAGAATCCACTGCAGGGTCAGGTGCTCTTGTTATATATGGATGCATTTATGTAACGTATGTATCATGACTTTAAATAAATGTGAAATTCTGAAATGCTTTTATTTTGATTGTATAACTTCATATACTTTTTTTGTATTTATATATTATTTATTCACTTTGCTGCATGTTGTTGTTTTGATCTGATAAAAAAGAAATATTGCCGTTTGGTTCTCACCTTTGACCTTGATCTGAGCCACGTCGTCAGCATCCTCCAGGCCCTGCTGCACCTCGCAGCGGTAGAAGCCGGTGTCGTTCTGCCTCAGGCCGTCCAGCCGCAGGGTGAGGTCGGCGGGGGAGTAGGCGTAGTTGAGCAGCGAGGCTCGGTCCTTGTAGGCCTCGCTGACTCTCACCCTGTCTCCGCGGGCCACCAGGATCTCCGTCTCGCGCCCTTGAGTCAGGACGCTCCACTTGACCCGTGGGAGGGATAGCACGGCGTGGCGGCCGTTGGTGGAGGGGGACGGCGGAGGGTGGGCCAGGGACACCAGGCAGGGTAACGTCAGAGAGCCGCCCAGCACGGCATCCACGGGCGGGGTGGTGGGGATGGTCACGTGGAGAAGCTTCGAATCGTCTGGGGAGAGACGAGCTTCGAGGTGACAGGCGACCAAAATGTCAATACACACTATACATTTATTTAAAATAAAACAGGACAAACTGACAAAGCTAACACATAATACATAATGTTCTATTAGCATGGTAACATTTAGCAATTAGCAGTTAACACAGCTGAGGCAAATAGAGCCGTTGTCACTTCATCTATGTGTGTAATTTCAGTCAGGTTACAGGCGGTCGTGTATGTTGTTGACCTTGTGTATCGACGATCACACTTTTCTTAATGTGAAAATGTATAAAATATGTCTGTGAATTATCTGTGTGTGTCTCTTTTAATTGAAAATGAGAGGCCTTGAGATGTAGCTGAAAGCTTTGAACTAAAAGAAAA
>NC_079370.1:5023253-5050753 GCF_021018895.1 Seriola aureovittata
TCTGCATCCGTGTGTGTGTGTGTGTGTGTGTGTGCGTGTGTGTGTGTGTGTATGTGTGTGTGTGTGTGTGTGTGTGTGTGTATGTGTGTGTGTGTGTGTGTGTGCGTGTGTGCATACTCGACCTGATCAGCCTCACGTTATCGAACATGTGAGTGATCGATGCTGCAGCCACCTTCGATTGCCCCCCCACCCCATCCCACCCCCCCACTCGGGCTCAATGATTATATAACGTTAATGCCACAAGATTATGCAGGAAGTGTTTGAAAGGCCGTCTGCAGGCTAATCCTTTAACACCACGTCAGGACCACCGGGAGCTGACATTAGACTTTATAAAGCTGGTTGTCCGTGGAGACGCTGTTGTTACAGCAGCAGACTGGTTCAGTCTTTGTGTTTGTTGAAAAGGACGAGTGGCGGCGGCGGCGGCGGCGGCTGCGTGCTCCAGCAGCACTGCCAGATTAGCGCGTCTGCTGGAGCGCTTAGGAGTTTCATATGTCAGAACTTTTAACTAAAGGACGCCACTGCAGCGTCCAGGAAGCTGCGTGCTAACAGTCAACTCACCTACGGCGATGAAGTCCTCCTGCTCCCCGGAGTGGGCGGGGCCAAGAGGACCGTTGTAGAGCAGCAGCCCGTTGGCCGACTCAGCCAGGAACTCCAGGGAGATGTGGCTCTGGAAGCAAGGCATGATGGGAGGGAACCAGGCGTAGCCTTGGCCGCCGAAGCTGTGTTTGGTCTGCTGGCACTCGGGGCCGTCGAACATGGGAGGACACTTACACCTGAGACACACACAGAGACACTCGTTACTTCACGTCACTGTATCTCTAGACTCTGATGATGCTGCTGGTCGTCATGACGATCTTCACACCCACTCGGTTCATCTCAAAGTTTAGTTAAGATGAGAATCGATCAGTCTATCGATATAATATCTGTTGCAGTGGCGGCTCACATCTGAGGCCAAATGGCGTGTTTTTTATTTCCGTGGCAACGATTGAACGTTGAGGACGGAGATGAAAACAGAGGAAGATCCATTTTTATTTTGTTTTGTTTGATGGATTAAGACATTTGTCTCCGACTCTCTTTCCTTTTACTTCTTCCTGTTTATAACCAGCTCTACATTTAGATTCTCCAGTTTTTGCCACAGCTGTAATTTTAACCTGCAATCAGACTGAGATAGTCATGGTTTTATTTTGAAATAACTTCCCCTGTGTGTCTTCATAGTTATTTTACTTCCTGTTTCTGTCCTGTTTCCATCCTTGATGCTTTTCACCCCCCTTGTGTGTATTTAGTTTCTGTGCTTCCTGTTGTCTTTGTCTGTTTTACTCTGTTAGCATTCATGACTCTTTAAAAATATTATTTATATATATATTTTTTTATATAATTACATCTTTGTTCTGCCAACGACTTGTCGGCCCACTTGCAGTTCCTCCGCAGCCCACCAGAGGGCCCTGGGCCACAGGTTAGGACCCACTGATCTATTGGTATCAGTTTCTATAGATACCACATACATGAGGTTGAATCTGGTTCATCTGAAATATTGAGCATAAAAAACACTTGGAAATTTAAAACTACTGAGGTTTTAAATCTGAATCCTTAGAAAACTCTTTATTTTCATATTATTCTCTCATATAATTGGACAAATAAACTTTCTGTCAATGTCATCTTGCTAACTGATGATCCAAAGCTTCCTCCACATTCACCACACACAGTTTAACTAACACTTTTCTATAAAACTAACTGTTGCAGAAGTTTTCTCTCCAGACATGAAAACATCAATTAAAATGAATTGAGAGACCGACAGACAAACACAAAGAGGAAACCTTGACAGAAAACGCTGTTAATTAAACGTAAGTATGGCGCATATTTGCCAATGTTAATAGGCTTTTTTTATTTTTTTTTTATTTTTGAGAGCAGAGGAAAGAAAAAAGAGCGGGAAGGAGGGAGAACCATCTGTCAGATTCAGCAGCTGAGAAGTTTCATTTGATATTTAAACCATTAAAATGATGTGACAATTCAAAGTGGACGGCTGCACGCAGCTGAGAGGAATCTTCGGAGGGTTTGAGCTCCAAGAGAAATCTACGCTCGCCTCTTATTAAATCCCATAAATGTTTCATAAATTTACTAAATGTTCATCGGTTTTCAAATTGGAAATGTCTGCTGGTTTCAGATGATGCTAACAGTTTAGGATTTGACCTGCAGGCGTATAAACCATGGAGAAAAATATGGAAACCGCTGCACCAAAGCTTTAATTCTTTATTTAACCAGTTGACAGTGAAGTCATCCTATAAGCAATATATTTATTTCTAGTCACCACATACATTGCAGTGACCTCTGTCTGCACCTACCTGTATCCCAGCGGTCCGTCCTGACAGGTGCCCCCGTTGAGGCAGGGGCTGGTGGGGTAGGCGGAGCAGGGCAGGTGGATGGCTTCTCGGCCTCTGCAGCCGCACTGCGCCGTCGACGACGCCGACAGCGACACCAGCGACGTGTCGCCGGAGCTGAGAGCCACCGGGGACTGGCTGAATGAAACCTTGTTACTGCAGCCTCCAGACTGACTGCAGTCAGTGTGGGGACAGTCGTCGACGCCCACCTGAGAGATGGACACGCCCAACATGGCCTCCAGCTGGAGCAGGTAAAAAAGAGGTGACAGACATATAGTCATACAGTCAAACACAAACGAGAAAGTGCAAATACAAATAAGATAAAATGTTTCTAAATCAAAGAAAACTTTTACATAGCTGAGAATAATTAGGATAAAATTAACTGAAACAAACTGTTAGCATGAAGCTGAACTAAAATAAAAAGGAAAGTCAATGAAACCAAAGTTAGGATTAAACCCAAAACTAACTGAAATTAAAACTAGAATTAAACTCAAGCTAACGTGAGCTAACTGAAATGAAACCCAATGCTAACTGAAACTAAGAGCAGGATTAAAGGTGGTAGCGTGAGGACTAACTCAAACCAGTGGAGGCTTATATGAAACTACAGGTGAAACTAAATAAAGTACTAACTTAAAACTAAAACTAGTTAAACCAGAACAAACAAGCGTCCTTAAAGTTGTGAGCTTGTTTGAACACAGAGACTTTCAGAGAGTGACAGCAGCCATCTTTGATCTAACGTCTGTCTACATCAGTGATACCTGAGTTTACTCTGTTCCCTCCTCTTCCCTCTGTGTGTCTCTGTCATTTCCCCCCCGTTAAAGTTTTGCTGTCATTTGCTTCTGTTGGCAAATTCACCCATTTCCCTGCTTGTCATCTCGACTCTTTTCTCTCGTTCTGTCTTTATGGGTGAGAGGTTTTCATCAGAGTCCCTCAGGGTTTCCTGTCTCCGCAACTGTGTGTATTTCTTTTTTTGGAGTGTAGTTATTCAGCTGACACTCTTATCCACTGTGACTTCACGCTCCCCAGGCAGGGCTTCAGTTTTCTGGCTCCGGAGCTGGTTTCAACATCGTCTTTTTCTTTTCTTTTTTAAGATACTTTTCCTTTCAACCTGAGATAATTCAAGACACAACTTTCTTCTGCAGCATTTGATGCACAAGTTATTTTAATCAGCATGTGAACTTTGTGCTCTTATTTATATTTAACAATCTGTTTCGTTGTGATTGTGTTTTTTTTAAAGAATAAAGTGCATCACTTTATTTTATTTAGTTTTTCATGTTTGAGCATTTACATGCAGAACGATTTCAGGCCTGCAACTATTATTATTTACATTTATCAAACTATCTGTGGATATTTATCAGATAAACTGATCAATAGTTTAGAAAAGCTTCTTCTGTGTTTTGTCAGAAACTCAAAGATATTGAACTTATAATGAGTTAAAAGCAGAAAATCCACATCTGATCGTTAGTTTTTATGAATCAAAGTGAATCAGTTAGTAAATGTACACAGACCATAATACAAGGACGTGTAGAGGTGGGTTTGAATCCGCTCAGGTGCGGCCTTCAACACCTGGAACTTAGAATTAACCAAAACAACCAGAAATAAACAGGAACAAGAAACTTTTGTGCAACTTGTTTTTCTCAAGTTTCTTGATCTAAATACTGAATCCGAACTGTTTAACTGATCAGTTTAATTATTGATATGATGAATTCATTTGGGAGATTCAGATTTTTGAGACTGACGTGATGCAGCTGGAATATCCTCTGCACTCTGACGGGGTTGTGCTTCTGCTCCAGTATAGACAGCACATTAACCAGCTTTAACTTGAGCCTTTTTAATCAGTAAACATGAGTTAATTAGTCACAGGTGATATAATCCTGATGTTTATCACTTCAGCTGGAGAAAACTGAGACGCTGCTTCCTGACTGATACGTATACTGAGCACAGGAAGATGAAGAGTTTAATTATGTCTGTGTTTAGGTTGTTTTTTACGAATCCAACCTGTGGAATGAGAAGGAGCATCTGCTGCAGACGACCTCTCTCTCATTTATGTTATTTATCTGATAAAATGTTAAACAACTAAAGTTCAATATTCATTCGTCTCTTTCCTCGTCCGTCTGTTTTTCTTTCTCGTGGCCATTGAACATGTGTAAATATAAAACTGGTTGTTTCTTTCTTTCTTTACGTTTTCATTATTCCCTTCAGTCGGAGCAACAACACACCAGCACAGTGACAGCTGAGAGTTCAGATATGTGAATATGACTTAGCTCCGTGTGCAAGTGTGTGTGTTTAACGTGTGTGTTTAACATGTGTGTTTAACGTGTGTGTTTAACATGTGTGTTTAACGTGTGTGTTTACATGGTTCAACTTCTTCTAAAGTCAGTGAACTCAGGTCAGCAGCTGCTCTCAGGCTGTTAGTGGATCTGAAATATTCATACACATGTACATGGCATTGCGTGTGTGTGTGTGTGTGTGTGTGTGTGTGTGTGTGTGTGTGTGTGTGTGTGTGTGTGTTAAATGGTTAAGAGCCTGTTGAACTGCACATAAACGTGTGAATGTGATGTTTAATTGATTAGTAGTTAATGTAACATCAACCCTCTGAGCTGTGAACATGACACTTTTCCTCTGGTGTTAAAGTTCGTTATTGACTTTTTTTAAATTATTTATCTGCTTCTTTTTATCTGTTTTTTTTTTTTTTTAAATCTGTATTTATGTGAATATTTTAAGCTTTTAGGAAACAGAAAAGTCAATGATTTTACCTGCAAACGTCAGTGTTTTGCTTGGTAGAAGTGAATTTCAATGGGGGTGATGTGTTTTTCAACTTGTACACTTTTTAAAAAGCCAAAGAAGAAGTTTTGTGTTGAATGAAAAACAGAAAATAAACAGAAAACGTGCTGCTGGTTTTCAGTAAAGTAAGTGAGTTCATGATCATGTGTTCGTTACATGTCTTTAAATATTTTCTCCACTAGAATCTAAGATAAAGTTGAAACGGAGAACAAGGTGAAATGGTGAAAAGCAAAGTAAGAACCGGAATCTTTCCACGGTCTCTCTCCTCACCTTGGCTTTGTTTGCCGCCACGTAGCCGTGCAGTTTCTCCGCCTTGTAGTACGGCGAGCCGTGAGCGGCGAACCACACGTTCAGCTCCTTCTCCCCCCGTCGCCCGGCGCCGCCGACCGAGAAGATCTGGACGTTTTCCGGCAAAGTCTGAAGGAGTTCAGCCAACGCTCCGCCGAGGACGGAGAACCGACTCTCCTGACCTCCGCTGCTCCTGAAGAAGTCCTCCACTGTCAGGTCTGAGAGAGGGAGAGGAGGAGGGAGAGGAGGAGGGAGAGGAGGAGGGAGAGGAGGAGGGGGAGGAGGAGGGAGAGGAGGAGGGGGGGGAGGAGGAGGGAGAGGAGGAGGGGGAGAAGGGAGAGGAAGAGGAGGAGGAGGGACAGGAGGAGGAGGAGAAGGGAGAGGGAGAGGAGGAGGGGGAGGAGGAGGAGGAGGAGGAGGGAGAGGAGGAGGAAGAAGACGAGGAGGAGGGGGGAGAGGAGGAGGAGGAGGAGGAGGAGGAAGAAGATGAGGAGGATGGGGAGGAGGAGGGAGAGGAGGAGGGGGAGAGGAGGAGGAGGGGGGAGGAGGAGGGGGAGGAGGAGGAAGGGGAGGAGGAGGGGGAGGAGGAGGGGGAGAAGGGAGAGGAGAGGAAGAGGAGGAGGAGGGAGAGGAGGAGGGGGAGAAGGAGAGGAAGAGGAGGAGGGGGAGGAGGAGGGAGAGAAGGGAGAGGAAGAGGAGGAGGGGGAGGAGGAGGAGGAGGAGGAGGGAGAGGAGGAGGAGGAGGGGGAGAGGAGGAGGAGGGGGAGGAGGAGGGGGAGAGGAGGAGGGGGGGGAGGAGGAGGGGGAGAAGGGAGAGGAAGAGGAGGAGGAGGAGGAGGGACAGGAGGAGGAGGAGGGAGAGGGAGAGGAGGAGGAGGAGGGGGAGGAAGAAGAACAGGGAGTTATTTCCCATCATGCCTTGTTAGTTGTGCTTGGTGCGGATGGAGCTGGGGGGGGGGGCTGACAACCCTGAAACCGGGACCCCTCGGCACTCTGGGATACGTATAACATTATCCCTGTCAATAACAGTTACCATGGCAACCGGTGGGGCATGCATATGTCCTGTGTCAGTGTGCTGCGACATTTTAAAGCTTCCTCGTAGTAACAGGAAGTTAAACTATCGTCACGGCGGGACTCACTGGACAGGCGGATGGAGGCGGCGTTCTGCAGGGCGTCCTGCTGCAGCTCCGTGACGTCCACCTGAGCAGTGGAGGTGACGTCGGGCCAGGCGCGGTCAGAGACGCGTACCTGCAGGTGGTAGGAGCCCGGAGGCGTCCCCTCCCTGATGCTCAGCTGACCCGAACTCTGGTTCAGTCCGAACGACCTGAGAGAAGAAGAAGAAGAAGAAGAAGAAGAAGAAGAAGAAGAAGAAGAAGTTTTATTTTATTTTTATTCCTTCTTGTTTTCATGTGTTTTATTATTATAATTTTATTTAATCATATTTTATTCAAACTTTTTATTAGTTTTATGTTATTTTTTTAATTAATTTATGTTTTTAGTTTTAATTATTTTATTTTCTTAATGGTTTTTAATTCATGTTTGATTGTGTTTGTTTAATTTGTTTTATCTTTACACCGTGCACACGGCTCCTGTGGTTGTTGATAACTCACATCCTGCTTCCTCCTGGAATGAAATGTGCTATAAATAAAGATTTGCTTGATTATAATATTGAAGGGAAAGTGGAACGAGGCCAAAGGGTTGATGGGTAGGAAATGTTAATATCTGATGCTCGGTGGTAAATGTGGGTAAACTCTTCCTCAGATGGGACTCCTCCTCCTCAGATCAGACTCTGAGCAGATGGAGGTCTGCGCTTGAACGTGGGTCCATGTGGGGCGGGAAAACTTCTGCGCTCTCTGCTCTGCTGCGCCAGGAAGTGGATCCCAGGCGCCGTGGCCTGGGTCCAAGCCCCGGTCCTGAGTCTGAGCCATCGGTGCTCATGTAACTGTTTAACCTCCTCGCGCCGAGTCGACCTTCAGAGCTCAGACCAGACGGATTAATTAACCGTGACTGAGTCGAGGCCAGAACACGTCCGAGATCGAACCTGCTGCTGCAGCTGGGGAGGAGGGGGAGGGAGGAGGGGGAGGGAGGGAGGGAGGGAGGGGGGAGGGGGAGGGAGGGGGAGGGAGGGGAGGGAGGGGGGAGAAACTGTTTCTTCTCCTGGATTCACGTCACGCTTTAAAGATTTCAGGCCCTGCGACGCAGCACTTCACTGACAGGAAACAAATGAGGAGATATAATGTGCCGATCAATTCCAGACAAATCACCGTCTGCTGTTTGCAGCGGGAGACGCAGGAAGCTGATCTCTTCTTCTCTTTATGCTGTTTGTCGTCCTGACTTCCTGCGAGCTGACGCGTTTGTTATCGGCCCTCTGGGGCTTCTTCATCTCACCTCCACACTTTGTACTTCTTCTTTTTCTTCTTCTTCTTACATCCCATCTCTTCTTTTCTTTTTTATCAGTTCTATATGTAAATAACAAGCAACCTGAACCTGATCCATACTGGGAACAAATTGCTCTCCGCCGGCTGACAGGATGAGGGGCGGCGGTTCAGGAGCATCTATGCTAATTCCCTCTCTGGCGGTGTCTTTGTTCTCGGCCGCCTCTCGTCGTCTCTCGTCGTCCCTCCTTGTAGGTGTCTTGTTAGAAGAGGAGGTGGCACGGAGCGCAATCAGGCTCTCCTTTCAACGCGTCCGCATGAAGCCTCGCCTCATCAAACAAAACGAGCGCGCCCTCGCCGCGCTTCACTGGGAATTTTCAATACCGCTGGTTATGAAGTATTAATAGCACTGTTCCTGACAAGTCAGATCCCTTCTCTATCTCTCTCTCCTCTGCCCTTTCATTCTCTTTCACTCTTTCTTTGTTTCTGCCTTCAAACTGCCTGTTTCTCTGTCCCAATTTTCCCTCTCTGCTCTTTTGTCGCTCGCACCTTTGTACTGTCTCCCCCTCTCTATTTTAAATCTGTCAGTTCCTGTGCAGCTCTTTTATTTCCCTCTCTTCTTCTTCTTCTTCACGCGTCTCTTGCTGTGTGTCACATAAGAGGGGGGGACACTTTTTTTGGAGGGAATCTTTTCTGCGTTAGCTCCGACACGTCCTGAAACAGCTTCACATCTGCCATTCTCCGGAAGCTTTTATCCAGAACTACTCAGGATAATTCGCCTGATGGGAGAGCGTGTGCATTTATAGTAAAGATGGTCGACACGGCAGCGGGATTTAACCCTCCCTTTTGACTTTCATTTATCTCATGACTTCGCTGGTTTCATTTCAGTCTCACTGAAGTCTCACAGACGTGGTTTCATCATCTCTTCACGGAGATAGTTTGGGTTTTATTTGTCCAGGTTTGAGATTCGATAGTGGCTGAAATCTTTTATATCTAAGACACAGATATAAAACTTTACATTTATTTCCCCTAGAAGATAAATAAAGTATCTATCTATTACAGTATCTTAAGCTGGACTGTGGTGCAATGAATTCTGGGTAAATTAAGACTTTGGTACCACCACCTTATAAAGGATTTATGAATGGTTTATAACTAGTTTACTAATCATCTTGTTAACACTTTATACATCCTTTATAAGCCGTTAGAACACATTAGATAAAAAAGACAACAGTCACCTGTTGCTTGCCAAATAGTGAGCCCACATGTGTCTGTGCTGTTCAGCTGCTTCTTCACATATTTATAGTATAATTTATATATATATTATAATTCATGATTTCAGATTCTTCAGCACAGTGGATATTAAAAATGGAAATTTTCTTTAGGACGTTAGCATTCAAGGTAGCTACAAACATTTATAACTGATGAAAGGGAATCTTACTGTAAAGGGTAAAACCCATCAACGTTTATTAATAAATTACTACAAGGCTCCTGTTACCAGTTATTAATGGTAGTAACTCATTAATCAGATTAATTAGTAGTAAGCATTAAGTTGATCTTGCCAAATAGTGAGCCTGCGTTTCTAAACACGGGAGCAAAACAATCAGCTGATCGCGTTTTAAAGAGTTTCTCCTTAAAGAATCAGCTGATTGTTCGTGCTCTCTGTCGTATTTCATCTCTTTCTACGCCTCTTCATCACTTCCTCTTCCTCTCTACTTCATTATCCACCTCTTTTTTCCCCTCAGCTGTCCATCTCACTTTGCTTCTCCTCTCCGCTGTTTCACCTCGTGTCCTTCAAACTCTTCCTCGCCTCTCTACTTCTTCTCCAGCTCTACTTTCACTCCCATCCCTCCCTTTCTTCACATCCTTCCACCGCATGAGATCAAAGTACCTGGTTGGCTTCCCTTCGAACCGGTACACCTTCTCGCTCCAGTCATCAAGGTCGGGGGATTGAATTTGTCCGAGTGCCGTCGTCGGGAGGATACCTGTCAAGGAGGCGGGAAATTAAAGAAAGGAATTACTTTTGAGTGCAAATGATCCCTGAGGAAGAACCCAAATATTGAGAGTGAAGGAGGGAAATGTGGAGGCTTCTTTAAGGAGATAAGGTGGCGGGCGACGCCTCATTGGCACGCACGGTCATGGTTTGACAGCGCAGCAGGAAGATATGCAACATTAGTGTTTCCCCCACTCGCCCCAAAAAAAGCCGAACATGGCGCTGTAATCTCTTTAGCCGTGAAATCAGCTGCCTTTTAAAAATGGCTCCTGTTTCTGTGCCCGTCAAACCTGGGAGTTAATTGTTTGCTTCATGGCATGTTGTTGAGGTACGTGATGGATTCATATTAGCGGGTTAATGTACTTTCATGTGGAAAGGCCCCGGAGAGGAAATCCACTAAAAATACATTACAGAAAACCTTAGTTTTTCCAGCAAATTACAGCGGGATGACAGATGGTATGAAATGCTAAATAAGTGATGTGGGCTGCAGCGAGAGGCTGCAAGCAGTCGACTGTGACAAGTACAGTCTTAACAACACGAGCGCAGAGCACTCAGGAGGTGGAGGGAGGGGACGCCGGGGGACCTGAAGGTTAGAGGAGACCGTCTGTGATCCGAGAGACACCGGTTAGAAACCCTCAGACCAGCTGGTGAACTCTAGACCGGGACCGTGAACGAGAACGAGACAATGCTCTGGAGAGCAACCACCAGGGTCCAACATCAACTTAGGAGAAAGTAGGAGGTTGTACTCGGGTCTCAGGTTCACTCGGTCTGTTCCCGGATAAATGAGGGTTAATAAG
Source organism: Seriola aureovittata (assembly GCF_021018895.1). NCBI lineage: Eukaryota > Metazoa > Chordata > Actinopteri > Carangiformes > Carangidae > Seriola > Seriola aureovittata. The sequence goes on from NC_079370.1 coordinate 5,033,863, forward strand.
TGAAAAACAAAAATGCAAAATAAAAGTAGAAACTGATAAAAAAATTTTTAAAAATCTACGTGAGCTCTTAAATTGTGTAGTGTTCAAGTTTTATCAGTGTGAAACTTTTCTTTTGCAGCAGTTCACTTTGATCCTCTGCTAAATAAGAGAGGACGCAACCTGCAGTTCCTCTAACGACCACTAGAGTCCCATGTTAAAATGTCCAACTTTACAGCAGAAATAAACATGTTTACAGCCTGGTACAAAAACTGTTTTGGTCTCTAGAGCTAATTTCCCCAATCAAACATGCTAACACAACATTAGCATCTGTCTACCTGATGAATGTAAGTTGAGTATTCTCTCTCCTTTTAGCTTTTGTTTTGCTCCTCGCCAAATATTGAAGGAAACAGGCTCTTCAGCTGCTAAATGCTCCACTACGTTCACTAGCTAGTTGCTAACTTTGCCCAGCAGCAATTTAGTGCTACACAGTTAGCGTACAGATTTCCTGTTTGTTTGCAACTTTGAATGTATATGAAAAAATAAGAAATGTTGATTTTGTTGTTTTTTCTTTTGTCTTACAAAATGACAAACAGTCCCGATAAGAGAACAGTTAAAGTGCCAGATCAATAAATGGTATCGATAAAAGTAGTAGTACTGTTAAAATCTTAAGTAAGAAATGTACGGAGCAACATGGAGGACACACAGCCCCTCCCCTTCCTACGGAACAACGTACCCTCATAACTGTAGACGATGAAGTTGGTGTGTCCTGGCGAGTGGGGGTGGTCGTTCCTGTCGCCGATGACGACCGTCAGCGTGCTGGTGGAGCTCATCGGAGGAGAGCCGCTATCAATCATGAGGATCGGGAGGAGGTACTCTTTTTGCCGCTCACGGTCGAAGGTGCGGAGGGCTGTGACGGCGGCGCTGCCGTTCCGGAAGTCGGTCAGATTGAAGTTGGTGGCGTCCGAGGTGAGCATGAGGAGCCGTATGGAGAACGGCCCGCCGTTGGTGGAGGTGTCGCGGTCTGTGGTGTGGAGGAGGAGTGAGGTTTCGTTCATTTGTACCGCCTGAGGTGCCGGTGCGTTCTCCCAAACAATAGGTTTGTAGGCGACCTCGAACTCCGGCCCGTTGTCGTTAACGTCAAGCACAGTCACCATGACGATGGCGGTTCCGGTCAAGGGCGGACTCCCGGCATCTGTGGCGTGGACCATGATCCTGTGTTGCGAGATTTTCTCCCTGTCCAGAGAATCAGCCACGACCACCCAACCAGACTGGTCCACCAGGAACTGGCTGTAGGGGTCCGACTCTTTGGAGATACTGTACGAAAAACGTCCATTTTGACCCGAGTCTAGATCAGAGGCCGTTACCTGAGCAACAATCGTCCCCACAGGTACGTCTTCGGACAAGGCGGGTGACTCATAGAACTGGGGGAAGAAGACGGGGGCGTGGTCGTTGGAGTCTTCCACCTGGACGAGGCAGTAGGCCAGACTGAAGAAATCGGCGTCCTCTGCCTTCAGGGTCAGATTGAAGGTTCTCTCGTGAGGCTTTTCAAAGTCGACCTTCTTCTTGAGCTTGACGACGCCACGTCTGTTGACTTTGTCCGTCTCCACGAAGAACTTTCTGTCCTCGTCACCTCCGACGATGCTGAAGGTTACCACGGCGTTCTCGCCCTCGTCTCCATCTGTGGCGGAAACGACGAGAACCTCGCTGTTCACCTCCAGATCCTCCGTCACCTGACACACAAAGGTACATGTTATTATTACTAATGATGATGTTGACAGGTGAGAGGTTTGTCGTAGACAGGTTGACTCACCTGAGCAGTGTAGACCCTCTGAGTGAAAACAGGCGGGTGATCGTTGACATCGGAAACCATGATGGTGGCTGTCCCTGTCCCCGCCAACCCCCCTCCGTCCCTGGCCTCCACCACCACCAGATACCGGTCCTCCGCCTCCCGGTCCAGGGAGCGTAGCACCGTGTAGATGGTCCCCGTGGTGGCGTTGATGGAGAACAGGTTGAGGTTGATCTCGTTGCGGACGTTCTTGATGATGCTGTAGGTCAGCATGGCGTTCTTCCCCTCATTGGGGTCGTCCAGGTCCATGGCGCGCATCTCCATGACGGAGGTGTCGGCAGGTGAATTTTCAGGCACTTGGCCGACAAAACATCCGTCTACTTCCAGCGCCGGACACGGGAAGAAAGGCGCGTTGTCGTTGACATCTCGGACCTCCAACAGCACATCGGCGAATCCCGTGAGTCCGGCCCCTCCCTCGTCTGTGGCGAGGACGAGGAATCTCCAGGCTGGACGCTCCTCGCGGTCCAGACGCCGCTGGGCGTAGATTCTTCCAGTTCGTTCGTCGATGGTGAATTCACCGCCGGCGCCCTGACCATGGAGAGAGTAGCGAACGGCGGTTTGGTCGGCCTCCTGGTCTGGATCTGTGGCCGACACCTGCAAATAAAATGAAAATCTTTCACAACACAAACTCTGTCTACGATCCTCTCAGGTCAGCTGGTCGACGTCTGCAAACTTGTTCCAGTCCAAACTAAAAATGGAGGACCAGCATTTAGTTTGTTTTTTCTTTGCAACGCCGGAACAAACCTCCAGAAGATTTAAGACAAATATCAATTATCAGAAATATAAGATAACGTTTGGTTCAGCATCTTGGAGATTCAGAGAATTTGCTGTGGGAAGACAGCGGGGTTACTCTGGGTTACTCGGTGTTACTTGGTGTGACTCTGGGTAACTCAGGGTTACTCCGGGTAACTCGGGTAACTCGGTGTTACTCGGTGTTACTCTGGGTAACTCGGGTAACTCAGGGTTACTCAGGGTTACTCAGGGTTACTCTGGGTAACTCGGGTAACTCGGGGTTAATCGGGTAACTCGGGGTTACTCGGGGTTACTCCAGGTTACTCCAGGTTACTCGGGGTTGGAGCTGCCACCGGTGGATGTAAGCTATTTTATTACTGTCTAAAGTTCTTAATATCCTTCAAATGAAGCGGTTGTTGGAACGTCCAACAGAGTCTTAATCCCCCAAATTTCCAGGGAGGAAAGGTTTTGAACACTTTTCCCTCTACATGTGGTCGGTGACTTGTCGTACAAACTTCAAACACTAAGGCCCGTCATTACTGTTTACATATAAAATCACGTTTAAAACTCATCGTCTCTGTTGCCTTCGACTAAATCTTAAGAGCTGGATTCTGGATGACATGAATTAATGTCACACAGATCCTTGTAATCACGAGGACGCGGCTGGAATCACTTAATATAAAAATAACTCATCACCACTACAACTCTTTGGATCTGTACGGTTTCTCAGTTTTTATCTTTTCAAAACGTTTTCTATCCTGTTGACGCAGGTTTTTTAATGTCTTATGCTAAATTTTCTGTGCTACTTGGATATTCTCTGTTAGAGAAGAGACAGACTGCTTTACAGATGGGTGAACGTGGAGGTGAGTCACTACAGGTAAAGGAGCTTTTACAGTCAGAGCCAATGACCTCGTTTAAATCTCTTCTTAAAACATACTTTTATCGTAGAGCTTTTTCCTGATTTGTCTTAATTCAACTTAATTGTACCGACGAGGTGAATGTGTCTCCCCAATAAACTTTTACTGATCAAACTGTATTTGATTCTGTTTTTATTGTCCAGATTACTGAACTTTACTCTTATGGTTTCATTGATTTTTGATCATCTTGCTGGTGACACTACCTTTGGTTTATTTGCACTATTATACTAATAAACTTTAATTAGTATTTTGTAATTAGCTTGTTTAAACTCTGTTGCCTTATACGACCTCCACGTCTTCTTCTGCTGTTTCCTGCAAAGCACTTTGTAACGTGAGTTAAGAAAAGAGCTCTATAAATGAAGATTATTATTATTATTATTATTATTATGTACATTTCTGTGATACTTAAATACTTTTAAACTCTCAAAACAAACAATACGTCAAAAACAATAACACAAAACACCAACACCACTTTCTGTTGGTAATAAAACGTGTTTTATTAAATGAGGCCTGAAGTGAAACATGGTCACATTTTCAGACTTTTCATTCCAATTCAATGATATTCTGCTTCTTTTAAAGGAACTATTGCTTTTTGTTGCTTCTTATCAAAACCGTTAAATTGCTTTTTTCATTATGTACAAATGTCAAGCCCGGCAAATAGGACACGAGGCAGGGAGGTGATTGCGGCAGCTGCCCCCGCAACACGGGGGGACTCACTCTGCAGCTCAGGAATAAACATTTCTCTGTTGCTTTTGTCCTGTTTGCTTAATTAACCTGCCTCCCTGCTATCTCTCTGAACGAGGGGACACGAGCAGCGGCGGCGGCGGCGACACGAGCTCTCACATCTGTCATCACGACACACAATGCAATTAAAAGTTAATAGACGCCAACAAACGCAGGGAAAAGTACACTTTTACCCTTTCTTCTCCTCTTTTCTCACCAGAGGGTTTGTTTACAGAAGCCTTTGAAGTCCCCCCCACCCCTCCCTCCTGCTGCCCCCCCCCCCCCCCCCCCCCGTAGGCTCTTTGCATTTCCTGACAACGTGATGCAGGTAGACAATATTGAAGATGAGCAGTCACGGCGCCACAGAGGAGGCTGCCGCGCAGGTGAAGTCAAAAAATATTCATTTCAAATTGGATTTTCCCCCTCTGTTCACTATCTGCTGAATTGTATTAATGCGCGGGGAGCTGAGAGCGGCGTGCGTTCAGGGAGGGGCCGGCCGCCCCGCGCCACGAAAAACCCATTGAGAGCGTCGGAGAGGAACCGAGCGCACATCAAATCAATTCCAGCAGGCGGAGGAGAGCGGGGGCCCGGGCTGAGGACTAGGTGACACATGCCTCTCTGACGGGGATTACTTCCCCTGCCCTCTCCGACGCGCCTCCACCTTTTTTATAATCTGATTTATCTCGGCGGCACACGCATATTACTGTGAATTACCGCAGATAGGTGTGACGAAAGGCGGATGAAGGAGGTCGACTCTGACTTTTCTAAAGGCAACTTTTCAGCTCCTGCAGGGCCCTTCCCGTCAGGGCGCCTCCATCAGCTGATGTTGTGTCAAACGACGCCACACATGTGCGATGCGTTAGCGTTGGAGACACTGGATCTGTGCTGAGGTGTCGCTCCAGGCTCATTCTCCTCCTGCGTTTCAAGCGTAACCAACGCTGTTAGATTCTGCATTTAAACCTGATACAGCTCCACATACTGTTCATATGAGCAACTGACAGTTTAACAACGAGCTCTTTTCTTTAAAGGCGGAGGTGCGTTCAGGAGGTGCTGCTCTCTCGTGTGTTTTAAACGGTTTCATCTGGAGAGGATGGACATCTGATCGGTGCTCGGAGTGAAAGAGTTTAGATGAAGGGTCACACAGGGTGATGGAATATAATATCTTCCAGAGGTGGATCGATCACAGTCAGCTGTGGGTCTGCTGTCTGGTCCTCCTGCTAACAGCTATCTCCCGCCTGCAGCAGGTCTGTGGTCCCTCAGACAGACTTTAGCTCCACCGTCTTGGACTGCAGCTGGTGACGGAGGTTCTGGTTCTGCTCTGGTGGAGAACTGGTTCATGTGGAGCTGCGCCAAACTCACCGGGGCAGCAGAGCAGAACCCAGAGCTGTGGTTAGCGGGCTAGCTGTTTATCAGTTAGCATGGTCTGTTAGCAGAGACGGAACTTTTAAAATTAAATATCTAAATATAGAATCGCGACGATTTGCTTCCAGTTCCTGATTTTATTCTGAAAGTTTATTCTAAAAAGACTCTTATTTTGGATGTTTGTCCGCTCGGTTAAAGGAGTCAGCTTGTGACTGGAAGGTCGCTGGTTCGATCCCCAGACTGGTGGGGTGCGGTGCCCTTGAGCAACGCCACCATCATATGACAAAGTCCTTTAACCTTCTACACTCACTGACCTCCAGGATGAAGACCGGCAGCTGGGTGAGCTCCTCGGTCACAGCGGCGTGGTACTCGGTCTGGCTGAAGACGGGCGCCTCGTCGTTGTGGTTGACCACCTGGACCACCACCAGCGTCTCGTTCTCCCACTTCCCGTCGGAGGCGACCAGCCGCAGCTCGTAGCGCTGCTCCATCTCGTAGTCCAGTGGCTGAGCCACGAAGATGGTGCCGACCTCGGGCTCCACGTCGAAGGTGCCCATGGTGTTCCCCGAGGTGATCTGGTACCGCAGCTTGGCGTTGGCACCTGGACGCAGGAAGAGGAAGAAGAGGAGGAGGAGTGGTGAGTTTGTGTCGATTAAAACAGGCGACAGGTGAAGCTGGATGTCGATTGTAGGACGCCAAAATAAGAGTAAATGTTGAGCTGTCAGTCATGTGCAGCTCTTATTGTGAAAAGAAACTTTTTGAATGATATTGGAGAAGATTCCCATGAAGGGAAACAAGACACACACACACACACACACACACACACAGGGATGACCCCGTGTGGACAGCAGCAGCATCTCTCTCACACTGGGGCTCATTAGATGCCTGCTCTCCTCCTCTTCCTCCTCCTCTTCATCCTCCTCCTCTCACACACACAGGGAGTCGAGAACTACACAGAATCACATCTCTCCTCTCCATCTTTGGTTTCCTGCTCTCGAATCACCACCTCCTTCCTGCCTCTCTCTTCTCTCCCCACGTTCATCCCGATCCTTCTCCTCTTTATCTCGTTACCTTTCCTTATCTATCACCTTCTCTCCTCTCCTCTGCTCCTTCCCCCTTGCACTCTCCTCTTCCTCTTTTCTTCCTCTCCTTTTTCTTTTCCTCTTCAAACCCTCCTTGTCCTCTTGTCTCCTATAACCTTACCTGACTTCCTCTTCTTTTTCTTGCCCCATCTTTTATCCATATTTTCACCCTGTTCTCTCTTCCTTTTATCTCCCCTTCCCTTCTCCTTTTTTCTCCTTCCCTCTCCTCCTCCTCCCTCCGTCTTTCACTCTTATCCTTCCTGTCTCCTAAACTCCTCTTTCCAGACCTCTTTAATCCTGTCGCTCACCTCCCTCCTCTCTTCGTCTCTCCTCTTCTTCAAGCATTAGTCTTTCTTTTATTTCTTGTCACTCCCTTCCCTCCTCCATTTCTCTTTTCCTTCCCTCATCTCCTCGCTTCTTCCTTTCCTCCCCTCTTCTTTCCTCGTGAAGTGTTGAAATGTAAACACACACACACACACACACACACACACACACACACACACACACACACACACACACACACACACACACACACACACACACAGCGGCATGTTCAGAGCCCAGAGGCAGGTCTGTCAGGGTCCGGCCTGCTCTCTGTTTACCGGCACCAAGGAGACTTTAGGAGACAAACACCATCTGTGGAGACATGGAGGACCTTCATTACGACACTGGAGAGAGAGTGAGTGTGTGTGTGTGTGTGTGTGTGTGTGTGTGTGAGGAAAAGCTTAAGTGCACCGATCCGTCACAGCCTCTGAGCACGACCCATCATGACACTCGCCGAGCAGCCGAGTGTGTGTGAGTGTGTGTGTGTGTAAATGTGTGTAAGGGGAGTAGCTCCAGCGGTTTTTGCCTCCGGCAGCCTCCCTAATGATCAGTCTGGCCATATGGTGTTGCCCTCTTACACACACACACACACACACACACACACACACACACACACACACACACACACACACACACACACACACACACACACACACACACTGGGGGATAGGGCTGATTTAATTCGCAGCCTAGCAGGAGGCCCAAAATTGAGATTAAGGTCAGATCTGTGCTCCTGGAGAGGTGGACCGGAGGGGGAAGTCCTCCCTGAGCGCTGACTGCAGGTCGACACTCTGAAGGACTGGACTCATCACTGCAGAAAGTTTCATTTCGCTTTTAAAAACCACATTAGGAAATATCACATGTTGTGGCCTCAGAGTGTGGTACTTTTATTCTGAAGGATGACAAACATGAATCTCAGTTTATCTCAGGAATTTGGGGATACATTTTTCCCAGAAATGAGAAATAATTAACACAAATTAAATAAGAGTTAGAGCTGAACCCTGACCAATCAGAGCAGCGGTCTGTCTTTGACCTGCGGGTGATTGGACGGGAGGATCCAGCGTGTGATTGGGAGCCAGTATCCTCGGAGAATTAGGGTTATAATCTTCCTGATCTCTATGAATATGTTGGTTATCTGATCTGGACGGAGGCGGGAGAGGAAATACCTGAGATGCAGCTTCCAACAAACCAATCATCAACAACGTTTTGCATGGTCTCCCACAAGGAGCAGCAACAGGCCTGAGGGTGAGGGTGGGGTGTGGGGGTGTGTGTGGTGGATGTGGTGCACCTGTCTTTGATGTGGAGACCAGATCATATCCGTTTCCTGACCTGCAATCCATGTTTTCACCCCAGAGGTTCAGAACTGCACCTCAGTAAAGTCGAGGGTCTAAACTGAAACAGCAGGTTTTAGGTGAAGGTCCCAAAAAAAAGAATGGATCCTACATATCCCATAATGCAACTGGGAATCGGGAGTCGTCATCTACGCTGCAGTGTTTCTAAAAGTCTTAATTTAAGGAGTGGACACTAGTAAACATAAGAAATGCAATCTTAGACTCTCGAGGCAACAATTTATACATATATTTATACAATTTACAGATGTGCCCTGAATGCCTCACATGCAGTCAGTCGGTACATTTTACAATTTACAGGTGTCCTCTAAATGCCGCACATGCAGACTAATAGTAGGTATTACAATATTTAGATGTTCCCTGAACGCCTCACATGCATTTAGGGGACAGGTGTTCAGGGAACGTCTGTAAATCGTAATATCTACCAATAGTCTACATGCATCAGTAGATGTTACAATGTACAGATGTTCAGGGCCCCAATGGGGGGGGGGGGGTCGGGGCAGCGGCAGTGACTGTAAAGAGTCTTTATGGGGGGGTTTATAGTTGTCATTGTGAAATGTGCCAATGTGAGGGGCCGTCAGGGGCCCCTTCTCCCCTTGGGGGCCCCAAACATTTTCCTGGTTTGCCTCTCCTGACTCTCGGTGCCTCTGTGCAGAACTTTACATTAACTATGATGGTAAATCATCATCATCATCATCATCATCATCATCATCATCATCAGCCTCTGTCTGCACAGTGACATCACACACACTCACCATCCCTCATTATCACTCTGCCTCTCTGCAGCAGTAGGTGTGTGTGTGTGTGTGTGTGTGTGTGTGTGTGTGTGTGTGTGTGTGTGTGTGTGTGTGTTTACTAAACCCTGGGGTGACACTAAACTGAAACACCAAACTCAGCGGAATAAAAAAAAAAAAAAAAAAAAGCCTCTTGATCTCATTACCAGACGCACTTAGTTCGGCAAATTTTCCACTCGGAGGACCGGGCAGGATCCTGAAACACGGCGGGTGACGAAAGCCGCTGCGCCTAATCAGCTTTAGGGATGGGGAGGGGACGGGGGGAGTGGTAATCTAAAACCACCCCCCTCCACCTACCCTTCACCCCACCTTTGATTATTCCAACAAACACAGACTTAAGCCGAAGTAAACGCAGCGGTTTTATGGCGGCGTGGAGCCTTGGCGTGCGTCTGATGTCGTATTGTGTGTGTTTGTCCCGTAATTGAGTTTTTCTGACCTCCGGTTTATATGTGGACAGAAGGTCACAGGTGCTTCAACACCTGTCAGCTTCGACAACAAACTGTGGTCATAACACACACACACACACACACACACACACACACACACACACACACACCACACACACACACACACCTGCAGCCAAGGTGACGCTGCAGTCGGAGAATAAAACCTTCAACTGAGTTTACAGCTCATCACATCTCAGATTGAAGTTTTAACTCTTTGAGGTGAGTTTGATTCTTTCACCTTCAGACAAACACACACACACACACACACACACAAACACACACACACACACACACACACACACGGTCAGTGAGTCTGTGTAGAGGCATGGGGACGACTCTATCCAAGAAACTTGCAGCTTTAAATGTGTTAACAACACGAACACGATCCGACACGTCTCTCTCTCTCTCTCTCTGTGTTTTCAGTCTTTACCTCACACATTAGAAGAAAACCAGTGGCTCCATGTCGGACACCAACACACACCTGTGACCTGCACATCTGACCGAACGTTTGGTGACAAATAAACAACAGATTTCTCACTTTGCCAGTTTCGTTTTTCTCTCACTGAACCCCCGATGATCAGATCAGACCTGACGCTTCAGTGAGCGCTTGTGTCGCTAACATTAGCATTTAACAGCTTCAGGTCCAGTGCAACATGTTAAAACTCACATGTTTGAGCTGCGATGAAGCCGACTCACAGAAAGAACAACTGATCCGTCATTAAACTTTACAGTTTAAACAAAAATATAAATAACAATGCAAAAGTAAAAAACCAGTTCGTAGGTCGTCTGTGCAGCAGGTTATGACATCATAGTTACGTTTTGTTGCTAGGCGACATCTAGTGGTCGTACTAATGATGACAGGAGCAAAGGGGAAAGTGTCGGTGACATAGTATAAAGAGACAAAGGCCACGTAAGGAGGAAGTGGTGGTGGACGGATGAATGTGACACGGGAGAGCGGTGTTCGAGCTGTTTACGTTGTTACCATGACAACAACAAAGATCGTCCAATGTCGAGGAAGTGCTTATTCTAACATCAAATCTCGATCTTTTCCTGAACCCAACCAAGCCACGACCGTTGTTGTTATAGTAACCACGGTACAGTCTGCGTGTTTATTATTGTAACCATGGCATCCGATTCCGGTACGCCTGCCGCCGTAGGGGCCGCTATTCCAGGAGACGCTCCTACGCGTCGTATCAGAGGGTCAATGGTCGGTTGGAGGAGGTGTTAAAAAAACAGTTATGGATTAAAATAAAATCAAGATAATAAATATAATAAAAATCAAACGAGTCATGTGACTGATGGAGGCACCGACTGCAGGGAATGATACGTCTCATCACTCCCTGTAAAAACAAACGGTGTGTTAGAGAGGAAGAAGATGATTCAGAGCTAAAACAACAGGTTTTGAACACGTCACTCTCTTGTTGTTGTTGTTGTTGTCGTGTTTGAACGTTGGAGAGAAAAATATTTGTTTCTTGTGGATGATAAAGATTCAGAAACCACCACCCAGACCTGCTCCCCCCACAGTGCTGACTCAGCAGGGACCAGGTCTCTCCCCTCTACCTGCCTGTGAGGAAGGGTGGGGGGGGGGGGGGGGGGGTTGAGCTAAGATGGCGGGTTCTACATCTCCCTCTCTGGACCCCCCAGTGGCCCGGGGTCGAGGGGTGTTTGTTAATTACCACGGGGAGTCCCAGACGAGACACAAACTGGGGATAAAGCGTCAGCGTTTGGGAGGGAATCATCCTCAGTTTGCTATCTTAGCGTTTCTTAATCCCGTGTTCAGCGTCTTCCCAAACCTCGTAGGGATCCGTCTGACGGGAATAAACACTAAATCTAGAACAACGATCCGCACATCACAACAAACCGAACAACATACAAGCTGATGAGAAATATACAGCAGAGCTCATCACTCTGCAGCCACACACACGTTTCATGTGCATAATCACAAACATGTCAAACAGCATCGCCGTTACTGTGTAGAGACACAGCAGCTGTCGCCACGGTTACTGCGCACATCAAAGATGGCAGCAGCTGTCGCCTCAGCCTGGAAAGAATAAAAAATCATAACCATGCAACAAAATTTAGACTAAAAAAACTTTTAGGTTTTAATCAAATGATTGAAATCTGATTGAAAGAAATAGTTGGCGACTCTTTTTCTATATATCGGATATCCCACAATGCAATGCCTGAGATTTGTACAGGTCCGTTTACTGCTCACTACGGAGTGAACGCCTGAGTCAAAGTGAGAGAATGACTTCAGATAAAGTCTGAGACTAAAACTAAATTAGAATCAAATGATTTATTATTTATTATGAGTTATTTGGAGGTCAGACTGAAAGTGAAAACACCTGTGTTGTAGTACAGCAGGTAAAGGCTAAAGCAGGAAGTCGGTGTGTGTACTGTGATGGATGTTAACAGTTTGTGTTTGTTTTCCTCTCGTTTCCAACATGTCTGTCCGATTCCTTCGTACATGTGTCACTGTATTTTCAATTCTTAGCTTTATTTTTTTCAGGATGGAAGGATATCTCTTGCTTTGTTTTGTGTTCATGTCGTATCTCTTAAAGCTCCTCCAGTGTAAAGGTCTCTGTCCATGTGTAGTGTGATTATAGATCAGCTCTAGCTTCTATATTAATACTGTGAAAGTATCAAAGCCTCAGTCCACAGAGAAATGCACACAGCCTGTATTCAGAAACTGAGCCTTAAAACCAGCCGTCAGGACTTCTGGAACTTTGTGATGTCACAACAAAGCAGTCACCAAGCCCCGCCCACCTGGACCCACCATTCAAACCTTTACAGGATTTGGTTTCTCTGAGTGTTTTTACCTGAAATCTACTATATTTTTATTGGATCACTCAGAAAACAGCCAGCCAATCAGAAGAGCGGCTCAGAGCCTCCTCTCTTCTGATTGGCTCACCGACCTGTTGTTACTAGAGCTCCAGAGAGAAGCCTGAGAGAGGAGATGTAAAACTACACTGAGATGGTTTTTATATCTTCTGATGGATCAACACTTCAAATAAAACACAGAAGAAGAACAAACATGGATCTTTAACAGTGACCTCATCACACTGCACGTATCTTTTTTCACTTGGTAACGAACTCTTACAAATACAGAACACAACAGAAGTGGCTAATTTAATCTGTTTATCTGGTGTGAACACAATTAGCACTCAGACTAGCCACCTTGGGATAATGATCTCACTGCTGGTGGTTTGCTCTCCTGCTGTTTACACTGATTCATTAGCATAAATCACACTACCTGCTGTAACCCTACTCGCGCTGTATGAGCAATATGATGCCAGTGAGTCATTAGTGATACTCGTTAATTTGTCTTTTATTGCCGGGTCGGACAAAGAGCCGACAGAGAGAGAGAGAGAGAGAGAGAGAGAGAGAGAGAGAGAGAGAGAGACGAAGCTCTCAGAGTTTGGCCGAAGTTAGTTACTGAAGCTGCTCCTTGTTTCTATCTTTAACAAACAGAGTAAACGGCTCCATTTAGAAACCTGATCAAACTACGGGAGAAAAGTTTGGAGGAACGAGACCACGGGAGACGAGCGACGAGCGGAAGTTTGTGGGAATCTCCTGAGAGAGTCGGAAACGAATCCGAGACCAGAATATGAAGCCGAGTGTCAGACTGTGTGAACGTAGGAGGGAAGAAAAATAAAGGTTAAAGATTAAAAAAAAGGAAAATAAATAATCAGACGTCACTCTCCTCTCTGAGTAGAAAACCCCCGAGGCTTCGACTCGACGCCAACAGACGTCATTAAGAAAGAGAGAGAGAGAGAGAGAGAGAGAGAGAGAGAGAGAGGCTGGTTTGTTGTTGTTGTCTGACTTCTTCTTCTTCTTTTTTTTTTGCCTCCTGCTGCTTATTGGTTTAGAGCGGAGGAGGAAGAGGAATGAGGGACAAACACAAACAAAGAGACAAACATCAAAACTGTCAACCTCAAGGGAGCAGCAGCACTCGCTAACGAGCTGTGACAGCAAGAGAAGAAGAGAGGAGGAGAGGAGGGGGGAGAGGAGGAGAAGAGAGGAGAGGAGAGGAATCTAGAGGAGAGAGGAAGTGAGGGGAAGAGACGAGAGAGGAGAGGAGGAGAGAAGATGAAAGGAACCAAGGAGAGGAAACTAGGGGAAGGGAGGAAGGGAGGGGAAGGAAGGAAGGAAAGAAGGGGAATAGAGGAAGCAGAGAGGAGACGAGGAAAAGGGAACAAAAGGGAGGAAAGGAGGAAACAGAAAAGGAGAGGAAACAAGATGAGGAGCAAACAGGACAGAACAGGAGGAGAGTAGAGAGAGAGGAGTTAGAAGAGGAGGGGAGAAGAAAGGAAGCAGGAGAGGAGGAGAGGAGAGGGACAACGAAAGGGACAAAAAAAAAACCTTCTTCCTCACCTTCATCCTCGTCGTTGGCGGTGACGGTGATGAGGACGAAGCCGACCTCCTTGTCCTCCTCCACGCTCACCTCGTACACCGGCTGGGCGAACGCCGGGGCGTTGTCGTTGACGTCGGTGACGAAGATCCTGACGTACGCCGTGTCTGATGGAAACGACACCGATCAGTCAACAGATCTGAACAATCATCTGTGTGTGTGTGTGTGTGTGTGTGTGTGTGATACCTGTGTTGGGTTGTCCCTGTTGACCCGGTCGGGCCGACTCGGAGCCGTCCTGCGACTGCACCTCGATCAGGTACGAGGCTTTCTGCTCTCGGTCGAACGACGCTCGGGTGACGATGACGCCGCTGAGCGGGTCGATGCTGAAGAACTGAGAGTCCCCGCTCTCGTCCTTCAGGATCACATAGTGGATCTGAGGAGAGGAAGAGGAAGAGGAAGAGGAAGGAGAGGAAGAGGAAGGAGAGGAAGAGGAAGAGCAAAGAGAAGAAGAGCAAAGAGAAGAAGAGGAAGGAGAGGAAGAGGAAGGAGAGGAAGAGGAAGAGGAAGGAGAGGAAGAGCAAAGAGAAGAAGAGGAAGGAGAGGAAGAGGAAGGAGAAGAAGAGGAAGGAGAGGAAGAGGAAGGAGAGGAAGAGCAAAGAGAAGAAGAGGAAGGAGAGGAAGAGGAAGGAGGGGAAAAGGAAGAGGAAGGAAAGGAATAGCAAAGAGAAAAAGAGGAAGGAGAGGAAGAAGAGGGAGAGGAAGAGGAAGCTGAGGCAGGAGAAGAAGCAGGAAGTAAACGAGTGATGAGTGCAGGTGTGGGTGTTTCTCACCATCCCGTGGAGACCTGAGTCCAGGTCTGTGGCCGACACCTGAGCCACCGACGTGCCGATCTCCGCTCCCTCGGGAACCGTGGCCTCGTAGGTGGACGACAGGAAGAAAGGAACGTTGTCGTTCACGTCTGGAGGACAGAAAGAAAAAAAAAGAAAAAAAGAAAAGAATAATTAAAAAAAAAAACATGTTTTTTTTTTCCTAAATTTGTCTTTTTTGTTTCTTGTTGTTGGAGGATCTGGCAGCAGAACACAAACCGTCTCTCACGTCCATGAAAGCTGATTAAACTGGATTAAAAACTGACAGACAGAGAAAGGCAAGAAATAAACAGACAGACAAAGAGAAGGAGGGAAAGAAAGAAAGAAAGAAAGAAAGAAAGAAAGAAAGACGGAGAAAAGTTTGTGCTTTCTGCAACATTTCCACCAGTGAAGAAGATTAAAGAGTAAATATCATCTCCAGTCTGAGAGCTGCAGTCCGTCATAACGTGGAGTTGGACTGCGTCTCCACTCGCTAAATGAAAACTGACTTATTAGTGAGGAATTATCCCCCAAACACCCTGAAGAGTCCACAAAGCAGCTTGTCAGCTCACTTTCAAGCTCCACTAAGCCAATTACAGCGTCCGATGTGGGTTTGTTCAAAGCCAATCAAAGTCAGGAAGTGTTTTCTCCTCGTTCCCTCTCTCCTCCCGCCTACAGACGCTGATTGGAAAATGAGTCACTGTTGAAAGGAGGCGGCGTGGAGCTGGCGCCACCAGCTGCTGCTGCTGCCGTCTTGTTTTTTGTTTTGTTTTTGTTTTGTTTTTTTACTACCGCAGACGAACACTTCGTCGCTCTCGTCATTTTCCAGCAGCGCCGCTCATTACAGCTGACTTCCTGTCGCTCCCTGGTCGACTCTTTCCCTCCACACAAACTCTTATCGACAACAGTGTTAAAGGCTTTTATTATTCCGACTTTGGATCACCTGACTGTACCTGTGATGTGGTATGTTCATCCGTTCTCTCAAAATTTTAAAAGGCTTCCATTTTCCAAGATGGCCGCCATTTCTGGCACAGGAAAGACATATCTTACTGCAGAGTTTTTACCAGTTTTTTTTGCGATTGAATCCAATGTTTTTCAAATTACACAATTCTTACTGTTAATTAAATATTATTTTAAATAATTAATTTGGACTTATGTGTATTAATTTAACTATAATTATTTATTGCTCACTATCATCATTATTATTATTATTATTTGTTTGATTTGACATCTGTAGATCGTTCATGTGGGAAAATTGTGCGTTAATTTATTGTAAAAAATAAAAATAAAAATTGCCAGAAATGTCGGCCATCTTGAATATTCGAGTGGCTAATATGTTTTATCAGAACAGTGTGACATCACATGTGATCCACCCTGAATCTGTTACCTTGACGACTTCCTCTGTGTAGTAAAGATGTAAAACTCAAATAGATCCTAACAACGAAAGAAGAGAACACACACACACACACACACACACACACACACACACACACACACACACCCTCCCTCACCTGTCACGTTGATGTAGACGGTGGTGAAGGACGCCAGCGGCACGGCGGCGACGTTCTGCACCCGTACCCTGAGTGTGAAGAAGCGGGTCGTCTCGTAGTCGAGGTTCTCGGCCACCAGGATGGATGCTGAGCCGTCCGCCCGGTTCGGCTTGATGTAGAACCGCACTGGCATGTTGGTCTCCGGCACCTGGCCCTCCTCCAGGTTGTAGGTCACCCGGGGGTCACCGAGCGGAGACGTCGCTTTGATGGTCTGATGGGAGAGAGAGAGTGAGGTGGAGAGAGTTAGAGGCAATCACGCCCGTCTGTGTGTTTGTGTGTGTGTGTGTGTGTGTGTGTGTGTGTGTTTAAAGCGTCATGGCGTTTCTCAACACTTCCTGTTCGTCAATAGCAGGGAGAGGCCGACAGACAGTGTTTTTACCTGAAATCTGCTATAATTTTTATTGGATCGCTCAGAAAACAGTCGGCCAATCAATGATTAAAGGGACTTTTTTCTATAAATTGAGAGATTGAGACATTTTTCAACATTTTCGTCAGTTTCTGAAGAAATGTTTTTGGATCTTGACGTGAAAACAATCAGACATATTTATGGTGCTGATCTGTGTGTTTGTACAGTTTGTATGGCTTTGGCGGAGG
>NC_079370.1:5053253-5068253 GCF_021018895.1 Seriola aureovittata
GTGCGTGTGTGTGTAAGATAGCTTTTAAGGCTCTTGTCCTTCCTGACCACAAGCTCTCAACTTCGCCAGGCAATGATTATGTTTTCTGAGGCTGAGTGATGCTGCCTCCCTTTACTGAGTATAAGAATATGACCTGTACACACACACACACACACACACACACACACACACACACACACACACAATATTTTCACCACAAGTGGAAACAAAAAAAAAGAAGAGATTTTAAAACAAAATCTTCAGGATTATTCTTCACAATAACACACTCCATTATTACCCACAATGCATCTGATTGTTTCACATTTTTCATTGAGTGTGTTTTTGTTACATGACGCTGCTTCATCTACCTGTTACATCTATGGAGAGAGCTGCTTGTGTTATATCAGCACGTGGTGTGTGTGTGTGTGTGTGTGTGTGTGTGTGTGTGTGTGTGTGTGTGTGTGTGTGTGAGACAAAGAGGTGAGGTAAAAATGTCGTGATACAGAGGAATGAAACTCTCACTGATGGATTCTGAAACTTGTTGAAGTCTTAATGACCACGGCGAGCGCAAGGGACGCTCGGCCTCGATGCGTTTTCACATCAGTTTCATCATTTAACTTTATTAGAGAGCAGATCCTGCAGCTGCTCTTATTATATCCAACACACACTCCGGATGAGTAAGGTTTAATCCCTGAGCTCACATGTGATGTGTTCTGCTGCATATATTCATGCATCCGTGTCGTTAGCATGAATGAAAAGTGATAATATAACTCTGGTCTGATCTGAGACGAATCTCCTCAGCAACTTAAAATTCACCGTTGTGGTGTTTCATAATTTATTAAATTTTATTTTCTTTGTGCAGAAGATATGAAGATGAGATATTTAGATGGTCGCACAGGAACTCTGCACGTTAATCTGACGCCATTTAATTCAGACTGTTGGAAGAGCAGAAATGATCCAGGTCCGACCATAGATGGTAACTAAAGATGGGCGTCACCCACAGGTGTCTGAAGCTCAGAGTGAGCTGCTCCACGGTCGCCATCTTGGCAGTGTCTGACTCTGCCCCCTAACTCCCAGTTAATCCAAAAATGAGCAAAGAGGAGGGGCATGAGTGCAGCTAAGACTTCAGTGCATACGCTCACGCACCTGTCACTCAAAGAGGCCACGCCCTCAGTTACAGAAACTGAGCCTTAAAACCAGCCGTCAGGACTTCTGGAACTTTGTGATGTCACAACAAAGCAGTCACCAAGCCCCGCCCACCTGGACCCACCATCCAAACCTTTACAGGATTTGGTTTCTCTGAGTGTTTTTACCTGAAATCTGCTATATTTTTATTGGATCAGTCAGAAAACAGTCAGCCAATCAGAAGAGAGGCTCAGAGCCTCCTCTCCTCTGATTGGCTCATTGACCTGTTGTTACTAGAGCTGCAGAGAGAAGCCTGAGAGAGGAGATGTAAAACTACACTGAGATGGTTTTTATATCTTCTGATGGATCAACACTTCAAATAAAACACAGAAGAAGAAAACATTGAGCTTTAAATGTGAAATAATTTGACATCTTAGGTCCAGGACACGGTTAGCCTAGCTTAGCACAAAGACAGGAAGCTGAGGGAAACTGTTAAAATGGAAAAAAAAAAAAAAAAAAAAATCACCTTCCAACAACTCCAGTCGTTGTGGAGGTTTCCAGCAGAGGTAACATGTTCCCTCACAGAAACACTGAGTGAGAAACGCTGTCGGCCACTTCCAACACCAAAACCCTCTCAGCACCCCCACCCCACCCCACCCCACCCCCCCCTCAGCGTGTTAGGAGGCAAACCCACTCTCATGAACACGCGGGAACACAATGACACGCCAACATCAGAGTTCAGAGTAACACGACTGAATATCTTTCAGAGGGAACGTGCGTCTATGAGCTCAGTGACGCGTCCGCATATTATCATCTCTCATATTCTAACTGTAATCTGGATGAGAGCTGACGTCCGGTCTGCAGGTGAGGGGTCGCGTCAGGACACTCCGACCCTCCTCCTCGGGGAAGCGGAGCGCGCGGACGTGCCTCCTCGCAGCAGGGGGGGGGGGGGCGCGAGGCAGCGGAGCGCGCGGAATCAAGCGCTAATGACAAATCATCTCATTAGACATCGGTGCAGTGCGCCGGAGCTGGGCCGATCGCTGTCTGCCGCCTTCTCACACACGGATTAACGCCTGCGGAGATCTCGCGGCGGGTCGCTCTCAGCTGGTGCGGCCCGGTGCCGAGTGTGAATCAGCAGCTGGGACGCAGATCGTTGTGTCAGCCTCGCGTGCTAACGGTTAGCATCCGCTTCATTAAAGGTCTAACACACGAGGAGTGTTGCTGCATTAAGGCTGCTGACTCTGATCACACTGCAGCAGCTGCAGCAGACAGGCCTTCCCGCTGAAGGCGCTCCAGGTAACACACCTGTGATAGCAGTGCATGTTAGACACTGAAACATCAGATTAATATTAAAAGTTATTTTTTTGGTTCTTGACTCTTTAATCTTTAAGTCTGGAGTTGGTTTTCGTCTCTCTTCTCCGTGTCTGATCACGTGTGGCACAGACTGTGTTTTCTTATTCAAACTGATTGATTGACCGCGAGTGGAAATGAGGCTCGTGCACATGAGAACATTTTCTCAATGAGTGAAATTTGTGAACCATGTGAACACGCGGCTTTATCATCCTGATGGAGAGAATCAGCCTCAATATGCGTCTGCATATTGAGGCATGAATCCGCAGTGACTCTGGTCTTATCAGGGTTTCTGCAGGTTTCAACAAGTTTAAGACTTTTTAGGACCGTTATGAATGAGATTTAAGACCAATGTCACGTCCACACTGATAAAAAAGTAGAAAGGATGTAAAAGAAAATTGAAATCCTACAATTATTTGCAAACTAAATGAATTTATTCACATTTACAAAACTGTGTGAGAGAGAAAAAGGGATTAACATTTTTGCCCCCCCAAAAAAACATTTTGAAGTGCGACAGAAGCAGAGTTAAATAAACGTTAACATTTAAGAACTAGTAAGTAAAACCTTGACGTTTTTAAGACCTTTCTAGGTCTAAAATTCAGATTTTTAAATGTTTTTAAGACAGACACCCTGTTTATACGTCAGTCTTTATGTTGACCCATCCTCCCACCCTGACTGTCTCCCTGTTACAGCCTCCGTTACACTGCACAATACTTGTGTCTTCTCCGTTGACAGACAACAGTCACAACACACACGGCTGTTAGAGGCTCTTCTCAGTTCACAGCAGACGAACAGTTGGTTGTATGATGGATTCATTATATTTTTCTTGGTAAGATGTGATGAAATGTGGGAGATATTACTCCTCCGCCACAGGAGGGTCCTGTCATGATTAAAACAAATACACCACACTAATTCATCCTTAGATTATTGAAACCAATTTTAAATCTGTATTGCATCGCCGCAGGTTTTTCTGGGATTTAAAGGAGAGAAGAAGAAAATATTTTTAAAAGCCAAATGAGTTACATTTTCTTTTGTGTGTCTGTGTGACAGAGAAAACATCAACAGCAGGAAGTCAGCTGATGATCAGACTATTATAACATGAAACTTACTCACATGAAAGCAGGAGATGACTGCACACGCACACACACACGCACGCACGCACACACACACACCCTCTACCTCGTTAACAATGTAATTAACAGACCTTATTAACGCTGCTAAATTTAAAACAACAGTTCCTCCTCAGTGCAATTAACACAGCGGAGGAGAGGGAGGAGGGAGGAGGAGGAGGAGGAAGAGGAGGAGGAGGAGGGGGAGGGGGAGGACATATTACTGCCATTTTGAATGATTTGTGCAGGTCGTCTGTTTGGAGAAGTGTCACATGTTCATCCATAACGTCCACAGGTGACTAAACTGAACATATTAAACATGTTTCTCTGCTTCCTGCAGTTTTAACTGAAACAAACTGGAGGAACTAGTGAATTTGTGTGGGACTATTTTTAGCGGCGGATTAATCCACATTCGGTGCTCTCCTGAGTATTTGAGGCAGCAGGACGGTGTGTGTGGGACTGAGGCTAAATAAACTACAGTGTGTGTGTGTGTGTTCATGGTGATGAAGTAAACATGTCAGTGTCACAATTCTGCACATGAAGAAGAAAATTAACTGTTTTATTCTCATTATTCACCAAAACTTGGAAAAATATTTCCCACTTCACCAAATTTATCTCTAATGATCGCCAGAGTCTTGTTAACTGCTGACACTCATACTGATTAACAGACACAATCTTTCCTACATCTGACTCCCCCTCTCTCCCTCCCCCTCCTCCCACCGTCTCCCCCTCCCTCCTGCAGCCTCTGTCAAGTTAAACACAGTAATCAAGTGTCTGTTTTTCGGAGGTGATGAGAGTCCATTGTGACGCCCTGACAGCAGGTGTAATTATCTCTCTCTCCTGTCAATCACCTCTGACAGAACGAGCTGTGGGTGTGACAACCTCCAATCATCATCATCATCATCAGCATCATCATCATCATTGTTATCATCGTCATCATTTTCAGTCTTTTCCGAAATAATGTGGGGTCATAAAGGAGGAGGAGGGAAAGATTAAATACAGCAGCAGGTTCACACGTGTAAACACACACCAGCTTACACAGGATTACACACACACACACACACACACACACACACACGCTACAACGTTTAGAAAACTGACTAACCTCCATGAAATCGAGCAGCTGGAGGGTAAAAACTCCTCCACCTTCTAAACCAGCGGCTTAGGAAAAGAGAGCAAATTAGGATGGAGGGATCAAAAGAGAGAAAAAGCACCAGAGGTATAGAGGCAATCCCTGTGTGTGTGTGTGTGTGTGTGTGTGTGTGTGTGTGTGTGTGTGTTTGTGTGTGTGTGTGTGTGTTTGTGTGTTGGTTGGAGCCAGTCAGGTGAGACAGACTCTGGTGGCAGGATTGTTGTTTGCTCGGCAGAAAATGTTTGGAAGCACTCGGCTAAACGTGCTGACACAGAGAGAGAGAGAGGGATGGAGGAGGAGGAGGAGAAGAAGAAGAAGAAGAAAGAGTGTTTCCAGACTCCTCGGGGTGCTCTGTGTAGAAGTGAAGAGAGGATGTAAACGAAGGAGAAGGAGGTCTGGCTCTAAATATTCCTCTCTTTACGTGTCCTCTCTCGCCCGTGTCACATGTGGCCTTTTCACATCTTAGAGCTACTTATAATGATCAGAAGAAGAAGAAGTGTGAGCCTCAGCTAATTTCCTCCTTCGTGACACCTGTTTATATAACTCACCTGTTCACATTTTATTAAGGACTAAAGTTATGGAGGATTGAGGGCGTGGCCTCTTTGAGTGACAGGTGGATGAGCGTATGCAATCATCCTGGAGGTAGGCGGAGTCAGACGCTGACTCGCTCTCACTGGAGACGCTTTCCTCTCACTCACCACAATCTTGGCGTCTCGGACGGTGTTCTCCGGGACGGTGACCCAGTACTCGGGCTGCTCCCAGTGCGGCGGCTGGTTGTGGACGTTGGTGATGATGACGGTCAGCTCCACGGAGCTGCTGCGGTTCCCTCCGTCTGAGGCCACGATCTGCTGGTTGATCCTGGACGTCTGCAGGGAAGGACAACATGTCATCTAACAAACTGCAGCTGTTCATTCAGAGCTGCTGGTTCAGACCTTTGAATCACAAACTGTAATCCTGCAGAGAAGATCTGTCCAGAGACGTTTCATCGCTTTAATAACACTGCAGGAGCGATTTTAAAGACAGGATTTTCTTTATTCTTAAAGTTTGCTTCTAAAACTTAGTGGACTTGTTACTTATCATTTTATCATGTCTTTTGTCATCCAATTATAATGACCATGTGGTATGTGGTTATTTGAGGACTTTAAAAGGACGGGCTTTTAAACATTCGTAAAACAAATAAATATTCGAGCAGAGAGAAAAAGAAAAATGTTAAAATGTTGATCTTGTGGTTTGTTCATAAAAAGCAAATACAGGAAGGGGGGGGGGATCTGCCTTTGCTAAATAATTGACTGAAGTGTCATTTAAAAGATCAGTGGCAGTGAGAGGCAAAGAAGAAGAACAGAGAGACGACGACAGTCACAGAAGAAGAAGAACAGTCAGAGAAAAATTTTGAATTTTCAGTTTGACTTTGTACAAAGACGAAAACACACAGAAGATCATCAAACTTTTAACACAACAGTCTGTTTGATGCAACTTTTATGCTTCTCACATTGGAAACAACACAACAGCTGCTGCCACTGGAAATATGACCTCGACCTCGTGACCTCTGACCTCATGACCCTGTGACTGTGCTGTCATTATCTGCACAAGTGCATCAGATCATTTATCATTTATCATTCAGTGCATGCATAAATATCACTTTACTGCACATGTGAGCGCAGCAGCTGGGTGCACACTCTCCCCACTTTACTGTACATGCACAGTATATTAGGTTAAGTATATTTAATCCAAAAACTTTTGCTAATTAGTGTCAAATTTTCAAACTAACTCGTTTTTTACCTTTTAGTAAGTATGTCCATGTGGGCAGAGGTGGAAAATAACTAAGTAACTACACAACTACTATATATAAATACAGATTTGAGCTACTTGTGCTACGTCACTATATTTGAGGTATTAATTACTTAATTAAACTTATTAATTAGTTCCCTCCCTGAGATTAGCCTATGTAAAATTGTTAAAATTAGCTTCATCATCACGGGGGCCAATTTTCCAAATTAAAAGAGCTATATTTAACTATATTTACTTAAGTAAATAATCTGAAGACTTCCTCCTCTGCTGCAAACGGGCTGAGTTTCAACCAAAAAAGAACAATGCTGAAGGAGGTGAAGTCCATGGCCTGATTTTCCAGCAAGACAATGGAAAGATGAGAGAAGCAAAATAATTTGGACCAAAACTCAGTGAGTTCAGTGGAAAAGCCGATTCTGCACAGAACTGAGTCCAAGAACAGGAAGACCTGAGCAGCTTCCTGTCATCTGAGGGGAAAAAACACTGGCAGAGAGCAGTGGAAAAAAGTTTAAAAACAACTTCAGTCGTATCTAACACATTAATTTTTAAAGCAGAGCAACATATTTAATGAACTAAATGTAAACCACCACCACAAACCAGGACATACAGCCTGTTCTCTATCTGTCCCAGTCCATCATCAGCTCCATCAACCTTTCATCCAGGAGGAACCCAACATTAATGTTTCACTGAGGTGGTGCAACCTCCACCTCTGTCTGTCTACATCCCTTCATCCATTTCTCTCCTGCTCTTCCTCTGACTTTCTTTTTACTTTGTGGAATAAAATCTTCTACAATACAATCAAGAAGACTGAAACCACAACCTGATATTTACATGAATGTTTTGGAGACACTGAAACAAATTCTTCCATTGTTATTCATGCAACTGTTAAGTTAAAACAATTTTGAATTCAACACATAAAAACATTCAGTAGTCAGTAACAGTAGCTAACTATCTAGCTTGTTTAATACACTTTACTTTCTTATCTTCAGAGTTTCCAAATTAGATTGTGTCAAGTCTCAACAGATGAATGCTAATGTTAGCTAGTTTCTCACTTTAGCCTTAGGTTACAGTTTAGTTAGTTAATGTTAGCTAGTTTCTCACTTTAGCTAACTAATGTTAGCTAGTTTCTCACTTTAGCCTTAGGTTAAGTTTAGCTAACTAATGTTAGCTAGTTTCTCACTTTAGCCTTAGGTTACAGTTTAGCTAGTTAATGTTAGCTAGTTTCTCACTTTAGCTAACTAATGTTAGCTAGCTGATAGCGCGCCCTTTCATTTCCAGTGTTAGCTTGTCATTTCATTACCGATATAAAATGTCATATATGATCTAATGTTAGCAAACACTGGTGAATGGAGGATTAGTTGTTGTAGAGATACATTTTGACATCAATATAGAGTTTATTATTTTATTTGGTGTGGTGGTTTAGTTATCATTTTACCTTTAACTTTAGTTTTGAGAACAGACACCCTCTTTCATTGTATAGTTTGCACTCAACAATATTTCAGTTTCAATGAAAAGATACCATAACTAAAGTTGCACGATAAAATAAACAAAATCATTGACTAAATCTTCTTAAAAGGGATTTCTACTAGTAAAACAGGGGATGATCTTTTTGTCTGAACTTGTCTTAATATAAAATAACGTAGACACTTCTTCCGGCCACAGGACCTGTAGATCGACCTCCTCTGTCTGTCTCTGTATATTTCTTCATCACTTCTCTCCCTGGTGTCATCTCTCTGTTTCCATTATTACTTGCAAACACGTCGTACAGACATGGCACAACAGAAATGAAATGGAGACCGTAGGGGGGAAAAAAAAGATGAATGATAGGAAAGAAGTTTTAGCATGAAGCCATGAAGCCCAGAGCTACACACACATACACTCACACAGCACATCCTGTGAACATACTGTACGCAAAAATACACAAAAACTCACCTAAAGCTACAAGAACATACACACACCAACACTCAGTGGATGAATACCAAACATGTTAGCTGTTATTAAACAGCACTGCTCTCTGCCTCCATGTTTATTTATGTATCGAGATTTTATCAACGGAGCGACATGAGAATTGAGACAGGCAAGAATATATTACGTGTGTGTGTGTGTGTGTGTTCTTGTGCTTCTGTCTTTGTGAGGACCGCATTTGTGTTTTAGACCTTGAGAATTTATTTAGAACGTGGGGATGTTTTTTTTTTTCTTTTTTTTTTTTGGAAAAGTTTTTGAAACCTGGATGTTTTGGAAAATGAGGAAATTTTTTGGAAAGTATGGACGTTTTTATTAAAGTAACAACATATCAGAGAAGTGAGGACGTTTTAAAGTGAAGATATTTTTTGTTTCTTTACTTGATTACACTCACTTTGCATCCAGACAGGGATCACAGCTGGATTCTGGGTAGGATCCAGATGTTGCTGGGGTGTGAAGAAGTTGTGTTTCTTACCTGTGAGATGGGGTGGTTGACGTAAATCCAGCCAGTGCTGGGGTTGATGTGCAGGTATGCTGGCTTCTGATTGGACAGCGAGTATGTGATGGCCGCATTGCTCCCCTGGTCGTCATCGTGTGCCGCCGCTCGGAGGAAACTAGTCCCTACTGGAGTGTCCTCTCGAAGGAAATCTGGGAGGGAAGAGAGACAGTCAAACAGAGGCTGAAATACCACTAGTACTACTGGTACTGCCACTGTTACATATACCACACCTATTACTTCTACTGCTAGTACTCAAGATAGAGATACTGACACTGATAAGGCCATCGGTACAAAAGGTACTACTGGTACTGCCACTACTGGGTACTCTTACTATGGCTACACTAGTTCGACTGGTATTAATACTTCTATTACTGCAACTGACACTAATTGAACTACTACTTCTGAGACTGGCATGGCTTCTGCTGTTATTGCTACTTGTACTATAGCTAGTACATCTACTGCTAATGTTTCTTGGACTACAATTACCTGTACTGCTACTGCTAAAGTACTACTGCTACAGTATCACTGAGTACTTCTACTACTACTGCTACAGCACCGCTGCTAATTTTACTACTGTTAGTACTTCTACTACTACTGCTACCGCTACAGTACCACTGCAAGTACTTCTGCTACTACTGCTACCGCTACATTACCACTGCTAATACTTCTGCTACTACTGCTACATTACCACTGCTAATACTTCTGATACTACTGCTACCGCTACAGTACCACTGCTAATACTTCTGCTACTACTGCTACATTACCACTGCTAATACTTCTGCTACTACTGCTACTGCTACATTACCACTGCTAATACTTCTGCTACTACTGCTACTGCTACATTACCACTGCTAATACTTCTGCTACTACTGCTACAGTACCACTGCTAATACTTCTGCTACTACTGCTACTGCTTCATTACCACTGCTAATACTTCTGCTACTACTGCTACATTACCACTGCTAATACTTCTGCTACTACTGCTACTGCTACATTACCACTGCTAATACTTCTGCTACTACTGCTACCGCTACAGTACCACTGCTAACAGATATAATCAGATATAAACAGCGTCCACCCTCAGCAGCTGCAGCTAACATCATGTCCTGACGGAGGCTTGAATCCTGATTTCCATTAAACTCGACTGAACACGGGACGACATCATGTTCTGTGATGGTAAGCAAATATTATAATAATGGTAACGCAGCGTTGTGTCGTGTCAGCACCGTGTCACCTCATTTTGTAATTTCTCAGTCTCACACTGCAAAGTCAACAGATGCGTTTTTAAATTTATGAATATAACCTCCAATCCTGCTGACTGTGATGTGTGTCAGCGCCGATCTCAAAACACCAACAAGGAGCAGGGAGGAGGTCTGCCGCCGCATTTCCCTCCGTAATACTGCATTTCAAGCATTATGTCAATAATAATGTCTCTGTGACATCTGGATACGTTTCATCTGAAGACTCACGTCAGATCCTGCTGAGTCTAATGTGTGTCACAGAGAAACAACCACGAGAAGCAAACACAGGATTTTCCTGCCTCCTTTGCTTTATATCTACAAATAAGACAGTCTGGAAGATGGAAAATGCTGCATTTTATTTCTTTTGTGGATGAAACAAAATCTCATTTTTTATTAAAAATTGCTGTTTTCCCAAAGAGCTTTTGTTGATGTGAAAGGTCAAGGAAAATAATTCTTAAAATTCAAAAAAGAAACTCTGAGCAATTTACTAAATGAAAAGTTAATCAGAATTAAACCCATCATGTTTATTATGTAAGATTGTAGCCTTTCATTATAGTGCTCTCATTAATTATATGGTTTAAATACAAGATTCATAGTGGATAATCTAAGGGAACATGATACATAAACAGTAATGATATAAAATCTATTTACCCGACTGGATGTAGTCTCCTCATATCTATCCATCCATCCATCCATCCATCCATCCATCCATCTATCTATCTATCTATCTATCCATCCATCTATCTATCTATCGATCTATCCATCGACCTTTACTTCGGATTTTTCGAAACAAATCTTTCAAACTCTGTCCTGTGACCTGTGAAAATGGAAAGTCTGAATTTAATTCATCACGTTTTTCACTGGAGCAGCAGTAACGGAGGGAAGTTAGCAAATAAAAGTTATTCAGGAAACAGTCGTTTCAATGGAATTTGATTCTAATATTGATTCTAATGTATGTTGATCGAGGCCGTAAGATAAACAACGCGCAGAGTTTCCAGATCACTTCCTTCTGTTTGTGCAGGAAAACCCCCGAAACACACACACACACACACACACACACACACACACACACACACACACACACACACACACACACTGGTAAATGAATGCATGTCCCAGAAACATTCCAATCTGCCTGTTAAATAGTTAATGAGCCACTCTGTGTGTTTCTCTAATCTGACGAGGAGAACTTCTGACACGACGCTTATCAAAACATATTTGCACACATAGTAAACAAACAGGGACCCCCGGGAGCCAGCGCCGAATATTTCATCAGTATTAAGTGCTTTCCAGGATTACAAGGATGCAGATTGATAGATGGTGACAAACAAACACTTTCCTCACCTGTTTCCTTTCCAAAACCTGGTTTACCTTGAAACGCACGCAGGAGGATTTCGTGTGTCACGGTGAGAGACACAGATGTTAGTGTGGGCGACTCCACAGGGAGAGACACCTTTTAACCCAGAGTGTGTCACTGACTTGTTTCACACGTTCACATACACAAGATGGAAGGAAAAAAACAAAACAAAAAAGAAAACATCCAACTCCTGACAGGAAGAGCAGAGCAGCAGAGGTGCAACAGCTAACACTGCTGCTGGACTGTTTCTAATGTCAGGAGAGAAGGCAGCAGCAGAGGAAGCAGTGATAAAAGCAGTGGCAGTTTCAGTCACTGCAGTAACAGCAGTAACTCCAGAAACAGTAGAAATGGTAGCAGTAAAATAACTGTATCAGTAGTGACAGATGTAGAAGTAGCAGTAACAGTAACAATAGTAGTAGTAGTACTTGTAGTAGTACTGGAAGTCAGGGCTTCGGCGATTCCAACGTGTTGCCATAGTCGTGAAAATCAAAGATCGCTAAGCAACATTTAACGCTAACAACGGCTACTTCACTACTTCAGGAAACAGCGTGTTCGCTCTGAACGTCGCTACAATCCGTCTCTTAAAAAGACCCCAGAGCTCTTGATATTTGGTTTAGAGACTATTAAATATCGAATGAGGAGTTTGTATAAATCCGTTTGTTACTTCAGCACCACGGACAGCGTCATAGTTAGCATCCCCTCCCCCCAAATCACTGACATGATTCTGAATAAAATCAGTCACATTATCAGGTATCTTTAACACATATACTAATAATCCATCAAACTAACAGCGGTATTATTGAATGTAAACAAAATGACAAAAAAATATAATTACCACCTAACTCTTTAGAGTAACACGGGGTTCGTCAAACAGAAGTCGACACTTGCAGTGGTAGTGTTAGTAGTAGCCACAGTAATCTTAGCAGTATCTGACTGACACACTGACAGCTGTAGTAGTGATGGTAGTAATGTATCAGTATTAAGCAGACACTCACACTGGTAGTAACAGTAGCAGTAGTAGTAGTATTGGTAATAGTATTATCAGTATCAGTAACAGTAGTAGTAGTAGTGGTAGTGACAGTAACAGTTGTCATAGTAACTCACACTGGTAGCGGCTGTTTTCGAACTTGGGGTCGTTGTCGTTGCGGTCGGCGATGAGCACGGTGATCTGACAGATCCCGATCAGCGGCTCCTCGGCCTGATCGGTGGCCGTCACTGACAGCGTGAACTCCCTCTGACGCTCGCGGTCGAAACTCACCGCCGTGGTGATCACACCTGACAAACACAGATACCACGTTACCACGGCTACGGTTACCTCCTTACACTTCTGTTCATTGGCAGATTTTTGTGCAACGACATTTTATAAACGACAAAATTATACCTGAAAACTGAAACTGCTTTTTTAAAATGAAATTTATGTGAAATTTAATTTTTGTTTTTTGGTGTATTTCAACATCTACTTTCACTTTTTGAAAATGCCACATAGCGTTAATGTGTTAAGGTGGAACTCACCGGTGTTAGGGTCGATGTCAAACCCAGACGACACCCCGTCTCTGTGCATGATGCCGTATTTGACCTCTCCATTGACCCCCATGTCGGCGTCGTGGGCCTGGACGCGCAGGACAAACGTCCCTGGCGGCTGGTTCTCCAGGACGGCGGCGTTCAGACTGTAGTTCTGACACTGAGAGGACAGAAGAGACGGATGAGAGTCCGGGCCACACTGAACCAACGTGGACAACACGAAGACAAACGTAAACGCTTCAGTCACCTCCTGGAAGACCGGTTTGTTGTTGTTGATGTCGTTGATTCCCACAATGACCTGCGTGGAGCTGCTGAGCGGGTACGGTCCACCGGACGCGTTATCGTCCGTGGCGGTGATGTTGAGGACGTACTGAGGGCCCCTCAGCCGCGGAGGTGGACTCCGCCGCAGCTTGATGATACCTACACACACAGACTCTGTTAGTGCCTTCACCTGCGTCCCTCTTTACCTTTTCCCAACATGTGGCACATCTGCACATATAGAGATATTTAATAGAAGTCTGGTATCGTTTGCGGAGGCTCGTGGTTACACAGCATTTTTTCCAAAGGAGTACACAACTTTAAATTACTTTTATGTTCACAGGCATCCAAAAGTTCCCGCTGCCAGAGGACAGTGTGGACTTCACAGTAAACAGACTCGGCTCGTAGAGAGTAAAGAGAAAACGAGAAAAACACCCGAGAGCTGCTGATCACGCTCAAAGTCATGAGTAACTCACTGGGGGGTGAGGATTAGAAATAACTGAATTTATTTATTTAGGGCTCCATATTTTTTCTCTTTTTCTGTGTTTTATTTTGAAGTGTTGATCCATAAGAAGATATATCTGTAGTTTTAAGAACCAAAAACCATCTGAGTGTAGTTTCAGTTTCTCTCAGGCTTCTCCTTTACTTTATTTTTTGCTGGATTACTACATTTTATAAAGCAAGATGACTAAGACCCTGTTCTGAGTTTCTTTATGTATTGAAATTGTCTTAATGTATATATATTATGTTTCAAAGTGGTCCCGGAAACAAAATGGACATAATTTCACACACAACCTCAGTGTCTTAAAGCTCCTCCAGTGTAAAGGTCTCTGTCCATGTGTAGTGTGATTATAGATCAGCTCTAGCTTCTATATTAATACTGTGAAAGTATCAAAGCCTCAGTCCACAGAGAAATGCACACAGCCTGTATTCAGAAACTGAGCCTTAAAACCAGCCGTCAGGACTTCTGGAACTTTGTGATGTCACAACAAAGCAGTCACCAAGCCCCGCCCACCTGGACCCACCATCCAAACCTTTACAGGATTTGGTTTCTCTGAGTGTTTTTACCTGAAAAAAAAATGAGCCTCCTCTCTTCTGATTGGCTCACTGACCTGTTGTTACTAGAGCTCCAGAGAGAAGCCTGAGAGACGAGATGTAAAACTACACTGAGATGGTTTTTATATCGACTTATGGCTCAAACATGGAGCTTTAAATATCCACCTTGTGTAGGTACAAACGACGTGTGGATGTTTCCTGCTCTGTGGGACGTCACTGAAACAAACGCCAGCCCTGCACAAACCCACACATTACTCCAACTCAGGCCTAAAACAAATGTCATATTTTTCTGCGCTAACAATCACTTCCACATTAACATAACAGAGCAGCGGAGCAAACAAACAAACAAATAAGCAGCTTTGGTAGCAACATGAATAAAGACACGGAGGCTGGGAGGGAGCGAACACATCTA
This sequence comes from Seriola aureovittata, assembly GCF_021018895.1. Classification (NCBI taxonomy): domain Eukaryota; kingdom Metazoa; phylum Chordata; class Actinopteri; order Carangiformes; family Carangidae; genus Seriola; species Seriola aureovittata. The sequence goes on from NC_079370.1 coordinate 5,068,040, forward strand.
CATGAAAATACTTCACAACGCTTTGAAGTGACAAAGCAGAACAGCCAAGCAAGCCAAAGGCCATCTGCTGTGTGTGTGTGTGTGTGTGTGTGTGTGTGTGTGTGTGTGTGTGTGTGTGTGTGTGTGTGTGAGAGAGAGAGAGAGACTTAATATATCATTTATGTGCAAATGTTCATGTTTATATCTGTGCATGGATGTATGTGTTTGTGTCTGT
>NC_079370.1:5070753-5075753 GCF_021018895.1 Seriola aureovittata
TCAAACAGACCGACTTCAGCGAGGCTTTGCTCTTATTAGGCAGACAGCCAGCAACACACACACACACACACACACACACACACACACACACACACACACACACACACACACACACACACACTCACACTCACACTGCGGTATACCCAGGTGTAATGTGCTGATGTTGCGTTCACTGACAGAGGGCAAACAGTTTATCAGAACCAGCTCCACAGATCGGCCTATGAGTGTGTGTGTGTGTGTGTGTGTGTGTGTGTGTGTGAGTGTGTGTGTGTGTGTGTGTGTGTGTGTGTGTGTGTTACCTTGCAGCAGGGAGGTTCCAGGTGCGACGCTCTCAGGTATGTTGTCTCTGGTGTAGATTGAGTGGAGGAACTCAGGTGTGCAGTCATTTTCATCTGTGATGTGAACAACAACCTGTGGGGGGGGGACTTGTCATTATTATCTGTTATCAGTAATTTGTCAATAATCTGTTGATAGATCCATGTGATCACCTGCAGGAGTGAACAGGTGACTGATCTCTGTCATTTCATCACAGAATCACTGATTTGATGATTTAACGTTAAATCTCTACTAAATTTGGTTGAAGCTCCCAACACCACCTGTTTGAACCGGGCTTTGATGGGAACCAACCAACCAATCAATCAATCAATCAATCAATCAATCAATCAAACAAATGGGGAGAATGGTGCAAACATTCAGGTCTGTCCTCAGATTCACGTGAAGAGTGACAGAAGCAGAGAGATGGACGGAAGAGGAAAACTAAAGATGGAGGTTGAATCCGGCCCGCACTTGGCCCACATGCTTGTTTGTTTCTGGCCCGGTTCCACGGCCCGAATCTGGCCCATGTACGGCATGACTGTCAGATGCTTCTTCCACATCTGGACCTATTGTGGCGCGCACAAAGACAATCTCGCGGCTGTCAGTCAATACAGGAGGATAACAGCCGGAATCTGCCCAGATGTGGACGTATGTGGGCCGGACTCGGGCCGAAGACCTGGGCCTACGTTGGGCCAGAAGTTTAATTTTGCTCCTGCTGTTATAAACAACAACCTTTATCCTTCGAGGCTCAGAGTGAACGATGTTCGTTTGTTTATCATCTTGTCAGTCACTCAGTCAGCTGGTCTGGTGTTGTTGTAATATTAGACTTTAGTGAATCGACCATCCTTTACCCAGAATTCCTCATGCAAACATGATGAAGACAAATGTCTCCTGCTCGACGAGAGAAACCCATTTCCATCCCCTCTCTCTCTCTCTCTCTCTCCACCCAAATCCTGAGCCTCAGCGCCGTCACGTTCCCGTCCAGTTCACCCACTATCCCGAGCCACTGGAGCTCAAACCAAAACGCCATTTTCCATTCCCTTAATAAAGCCCAGATTTAACCGGCGAGGCTGGCGACCCGAGCACCTGAGCGCGGATTACCTACGGCGCCCACGAACTGTCGACGCCACCACCTGTTGAGTAATAACGGCGGGGCGGCGGAGGGGCACGCTGAGAGGATTTCGATGCGGGGGCTGCATCTGCAAACATGGGCTGAATATTTAAAGAAAAGGAAGGAAAACTGTTTATGATTTTGTCTGCAGCCCATGAATATGTGAGTAGCAGGAGACGCCGCTCTGAATTCACGGGACTGATACGAATCCAAAGACAGAAGCAAAACAACAAGTTATTTTACTGCTGAAGGAAAGAGTCGAGCTGTTTACTGATTTCTCTGATTTCTTCCATTTTCAGCAAAGATTTCCCAGATGTGACTTCAAGTGAAGAAAAGGAGGCTTCGTGTATTTCATGTACTGCCGACCACGGGGGGGGGGGGGGGGGGGGGGCTGAATCAGTCATATTTGTTTTTTATTTACTAATGTAAACAGATTTGTTTATGTGTTGATAAAGTAAGACAATAAAGAATTAGTTTTGCCGCTCAGCTAACGGCTAATATAGATTAGCTTGTATTTAATAAACCAAAACACTGAATTGAACTAGACTATAATAAACCTATTTCCCCACTATGAGACTAATAAATGATTATTTGATCTTCTCTTAAATAACCTCTCCTGTCCACAGTAACATTAAACAACTATATATTCACAGCAAACATTTAGTTCAGACTAAAATCTGACTGGTATTTTCTTTTTATATAAAAACAGAAACTTAAAAACTCTGTTTTAGCTGTTTTTGGTCTCTACACTCTCCTGACTCTTCAGCTGCTCGACCTCCGTCACCAGAGTTAGTCGGTACATGCAGGTTATTTTAGACGCAGGTGAACCCGCTAAGAAAAAGGCGGGTCTTAGAGGGTTTTTTGACCAGTGGGAAATCGGTGTGTGACGGCTCGATGGACAAAGAACATTCAGTTGGTTTACAGTTTCAATTCCCTGAGGCTGTAATGTTGAACGAACTCGTTGTCATGACGACTGCTCGTGGATCCTCTGTTAAACTGTAACACTAATATAAATACAGACTGATTTTGTCATTGATTTAAAATTTGGTTAACGACAGAAAACTCTCAGGTGAATTCTCAGGTAATGCAACTCCCCGTCGTGACTGAGGCTTTTATTTTGAAACGTTTGAGCTTTTTTTTGGGGCAATAAAATTAGTAATTTGCAGACGGAGGCTGTCAGGCTGACGGATGGAAGTATGAAGTATGAAGCTGTAATGACGGAGACGAACGAGTTCGTGCTGACGGACTGGAAATGTCTTTAGAAGCTGAAGGCAACAGAAACTGCAGAAGCTACAGTAACATGTAATATCAGCAGTGCTGAGGAGGCTTTCCACACACCTGACACACACACACACACACAACACACACACACACACACACACACACACACACAGGGCCTTTAGAGTGAATTAGCCAGCCGAGCTTATAGAGCAGCAGAGACCTTTGGGGGATGCTGGTAGTTTAGCAACTATTCTCTGTCTCAACCATCTGGACACTGAGAGCAGGTGATAATGGATTTCTCTAGGTGTGTGTGTGTGTGTGTGTGTGTGTGTGTGTGTGTGTGTGTGTGTGTGTGTGAGTGTGAACAGATGTAGCTATCTGCTGTATGAAGTCTTCAGAGCTTACTGTGAGAATAGGAGTCAGTACTTAGCTGCAAGGTTTCTGCACTTAGCACTGTGTGTGTGTGTGTGTGTGTGTGTGTGTGTGTGTGTGTGTGTTAATCCATGATGCTGTAAACTCCGTAACAAACTGAGCCAAAACTGCTGATCACAACCTGATCAGACGGGATCACTGAGGTCAGGGAGCGCAGAGATTTCATCATGAGCGGCTTCACAGGACGCCGGGTGAAAGACGCCGCGTGCTCAGTTTTTTTTTACGCATGCATAATGAACACATAAACAGATTATACAGTGAACGAAACAGTTGCATCACGGCGTCTGATTTCGAGGCTGCACTCCCTCTCAACTCATAATGAGTTTTCATCAGAGAGCGGCGCATTCAATAGTCGAGGGTCAACGCCGCCTTCGACCGTCAGCGTGTGCGGCTGTTAATTACCCTCGGAGCTCTGAGGGCACTTTCTCCACTTCTACATCATTTCTTAAATTCACCTTTTGAAATGTTGATATCACATGACGCCCCAGTGTTTATGTCACAGTGTCAGGAACTACCTCAGCTCCTTCCGTCATGACGCCTCTGAAAAACTGAAGCCCGGTTTTTAGAAAGTCTCCAAATCTCTGAAAACAAACTTTGACTGATGTGGATGTGTTCACCACACTGAGGTTCATAAACACCAGATCAATATATGAGTGAAGTAGCAGATAAATGTTTAATAAGCGCCTAAAATGAGACTCCAGAGTGAGCAGAGGAGTGTGTTTGTGTGTGTGTGTGTGTGTGTGTGTGTGTGTGATCTCACCTCTGCCACGCTGCTGAGGCCCGTGTCGGGTTCGGAGGTTCGGACCTGCAGGGTGTGGAGGTTGTGTCCGCTCTCGTAGTCGACGGTCCGGGTGAGGCTGAGCGCGCCGCTCTCCTGGTTGATGCTGAACAGGTTCCCAGGATTCACCAGCAGCATGTAGGACAGGCTCTTCTTCTGGAAGGAGACGGCCTGGACCGCCGCGACGCTGCACGGGAACATGGCGGGTCAGAGTCTGATGCTAAAACCACAATGTCTCCGTTCTTACATTTCTGTCTCTACACACACACGGACACGTGAATCTGAGGAGCTGGACGGTTTATTCTTTCACAAAGATTAAAAGTTTCCCTCTGCTTCAAGTCTTTATGCTAAGCTAGGCTAAATACATCCTCAACCCCCCCCTCCCCTGACTGTTACTACAGGAAACAACAACAACCTTCTGTTCTGATGCTTTTTGTGGCGTTTTCTCTGCAGGGAATCAGCTGGTTTAAAGACCATGTTCACCTCCACATGCACAAACTCTATTTTGCGCGGGCACCGCCTCATCATATCCCAGGATTCATGCACACCCGTAATAGAAGCAAACGACACCAACAGAGAGTCTGAGATTCACACTGTTGAATGCAAGAGTTTGACGGTACAAGATTAAAAACATCGAGGTTTTTGTGAGAAAATAAAGTTATGTGTTGTCAAGGTTGCTAGGCAACAGGAACGACACTTTGTGATGAAACTGTAGCCGCATCTTTCGGACGACGATGGTGTCGCAGCTGAACTGAAATGAGACGGTCTGATCAACGGAGGTCGTTACCGCTACCGCTGCCTCACAAAGCGCCGCTCCTGTCGCCTAGCAACCTTGACAATACATTACTTTTTTTTTTTTTTTTTTTTTACAAAAACTTGGTTTTAACAGTTGTACCATTCAAGCTGTCGAACCGACCTGAAACACAACACTTAGATTCAACAGTGTGATCCTCAGACTCTCTGTCAGGTGTTCTGCTGTTTGCTCTCATTACCGGCGCCGCAATGAATCTTGGGATATGTTGAGCCACAAAGGATCTGCCCAGGAAAAGAAAAAAGAAGGACGCATTTGAAGGAGCCTTCGAAATGGGACAGTCTAGTCGTGCCACTGATGTTGTGGGACGCAGCCTCCGTGGACCAGACCGT
>NC_079370.1:5080753-5120753 GCF_021018895.1 Seriola aureovittata
CATTATTTAATTGAAATACTAAAAGAACATATAGTGATTATTATATTATTATCTAGAGAATATGTTTAATGAAACCAGTTACATTCAACCTTTAGAAAGACTCAGCAGGAAACATTGAAATGTCGACTCCGCTGTAAAAAGTAGAATTCAAAATTTTGCTTCCTTCATTAATAGATGTGAATTATTTTAATAGAAAACAAGAGACGCTGGTAGAAATGAAAGTGTTTAAAATCATCAATCATCATCAGCCCTCCACTGTAAAACTGTAAATCTCAGATCCACAAACTGAGTGAAGTCACGTTAATTGGCTTCACACACACACTGTGTGAATATATTTCCATATTGGCATGATATTAAAAACCACTTTTAATGTAAATTATTGGATTATTTGACGGTACACGTGTAGTCACATTACGCCAAAGGGAAGTCAGAGGCTCTTAATGTGAAAGCATTAGAAATTAGCTCTCAAAATATCTCTCCTACTCCTTCCTCCTCCTTCTCTCCTCCTTCTCTCCTCCGCTGAAAAAAATAAAAAATAAAAAAATAAAAAATCCACAGCCACCGGCACCCATCCGCCCACCCTCCCACTCTCTGCCTCTCCAGAGACTTTCCTATTATTCCCGACTCTGGGAGCTTTCTTTGCCCCAGGGAGCGATTAACAGTGCAGCTCCATGCCGTTTATGTGCATTTTTCTCTCCCTCTCCAACTTGACGGTAATTGAAATTCAACAAGTCAAATTTTATTTATAAATCGCTCCTTTGAACAAAATAGGTTTGTCACAGAATGCCTGGCGGAGCGGCAGCGGACCTAATTACAGATACAGGCAGCAGATAAGAGCCGTAGCGAAGACATGACAGGTTTTTTAGGCGAGTAACACGTGGAGGAAGCAGCTTCGCTTCATGTCACGAGACAAATTCTTACACGTTCTGCAACTACGAGAAGAAAGGTGAGCGAGGATCCGAAAATATGGCTTTTAAAAATGGATTATTTTATTCTTAAACTACATCATATTGGTTGTATTTGAAGAGCGAAGAGAACTGTGCTCTAGAGAACCTTTATATGTGCATTACGTGGCCAAAAGTATGTGGACACAGTAACATTTAGCACGGCAGAAACCTGCGTATTTCAGGGGAAATCTTTCAAATCTGGATACAAGTACTAAACTCCTTTTGATAAAACACATTAGGCACTCAAAAATTCAAGATGGCTGACATTTCCAAGATGGCTGACATTTCAGGCAAGAAAATGTTCAGTTTTTTGTTTTTTTTCACAATACATTCACCCACTTTTTTCCCTTATTAATGACCTACAGGTGTCAAATCAAAATTTTAAACAACATATTTTAGAAAGGGAAATTTATTACACTGTAAAAAATTTAACCTGTGAAAATTTTAACAGTTTACCTTCATTTTACAAATTAAAAGTCCTGCTAAAACAGAACAATCATATATTTGAATTATTCAAAATAATTTGTAATTGACTGAGATTTGTGAATTTAAAACAGAATTCAATTGCAAAATGATTGAAATCTGTCCAATGTGGTAAAATATGTGTTTCCTGTGCTGGAATCGGCGGCCATCTTGGAAACCTTATTATTACATTTACCTGCTGCACTAATTCTTCACATGTGGTTGTTAGATGGGAAAACCATTTCTTTATGGACTACAGCTGTACTGGCATTCTGGTTTTTACTGACTACTGAACAGTTTCTGTTACCGTCCGTAACCATGGCTACATCACCTGCCTGTCCTCATTAACAGTATGAGTTTGTGTTTCCACAAACGCTCTGCTTTTTTAAAAATGACTCTAATAATCATTAAAACCCAGAGGAAACAACGACATTTAGAGTCCAACAAAGCTGTTAGCATCGTGTTGTAAAAATCTTATCAGATGAGGGTCCGTGATGTTATAAAGTTTGAGAACCACTGGTCTAAAGTTTTACTGTTTCCTGCAGCACAAAGATTTCTCTTCACTGGAACAGACCCGGACCAAAGGACAGAGTCGTCCACATACTTTTGGTCACATAACAAATATGCAATAAGATAAAATAAAATAAAATAAAATAAAAAGACTCACCGTCCAGTAGGAGGAACTGTGTCTGTTCCTGCGTCCCGTCTCGTTGCCGTGCCGACAGTCGGTACACCACAGAGCCAGGTGTGGCGTCAGGACCCACCGAGCCCAGGTAAGGTGAGGGAGACATGGCCCACTGCAGGTTGGCCTGACTGGGCATGCTCAGAGTGAGCCTGCACAGGTACCACTCATCACCTGGAGGAGGAGGGAGGAGAGGAAAGACGGCTGTTATATCACATTAATATAAAATAAAATATGTTTATTAAAGTTCGTAAAGTTGCTGAAAAAGATTTAAACATTTACACAAAAACCTAGAATAAACAAAACAAACCTATAAAGTGAGCAGCTGGGAGGAAGCTGTGCCTTAGTTTTAAATGAAACCACCACTGAAACACCAGTCCACCTCCACCTGGTATTGATCATGTGACCGTTTTAACAGGTGTGACAGAGGTAATCACACCTATAGATCCACGTCATGGGGAACATTAAAGAAACAAATCTCTGTTAATAAAGTTGTTCTTAGTTGGATCTCAAGCTTAACTCAGCCGAGGTGTTTGATTATTGATCACATGACGCTGTTGTTCCTGTTTAGGTTGAATTTACTCCAGCGTTCGACACTGAAACCAAAGATGGACGACATGTCGAACAACGTCCACGTGTCCGTCTATAAGTCGCACAAAGTTTAATCGGATCTCAAGAAAATCAGCAAAAGAAAACGTGGATTAATGTTTCCATCCACTTCTTTTATTTGTCCGTCCGTCTTTTTCGTTTCCATGGACACAATATCTCAGAAACACCTTCACAATCATTCACTAGTACTCAAGGATCAACTGATTTGATTTTGGTGGTCAAAGGTCAAAGATCAAGGTCACAGTGACCTCACAAAGATTTCATAGCAGGGGGCGGAGCCTGTTTGGGTTGTTTGATAAACTGATGAAGACCGATTGTGATTGGTGGTTTGCAGAACCTGCACGCCACTCACTAGCAACGAACTCTGTGTATCCCAGAACCTTTAAACTGCAGCGGACTATGACGAGATGTCACGTGTAGATCAAAGAAGATGAAGATGAAGATGACACGTATGACCTTGACGTGTGACTATAGCGCCTGAGTTCGTGTTTGGAATCGACCTGATGAACGTTTTTAGCTTTTAGCTCTTTGGTCTCCAACAGCTCCTGCTACATGTTCCACTTCCTTCACCTGCTGCTGTGTTTACATGCTGATTAATGGAAACATTTTATTTCATTAGCACAAATTATAAATATTTGTGCTCCAGCTATACAACAAAAAACAGTGTTGGTAACTGCTAGCATCTTTTACATAAATGGGAACATTGGAAACGCTATTGCTAACGTTAGCTAGATAGCAGTTGATGATGTTAGCACTAAAATCTGCTTTTAAATTGTCATTTTGAGCCAATATCTTCTGCATCAACGTGTTTCTTTTAAGGCTGCGTTACAAAATGTATGTGTTGAGTATCATTTCGTTAGCTTCCGCTGTAGCCGCTCGCTATTGTCGTCCGCTTTGTGGCACGCGGCTCGTTAGCTATAAGTTAGCTCCGCTCGCTCGCTCAGACTGTGGCATGAAAGCCGAGCCGGTCTCAGTCAAAGGGGACGAGGTGACATTTCTGTACAACAGCCGTCGTGTTTTTTCCCCCTCGTCTTTCATCTTCCGCCCCGCTGCTCGGGAAGACAAGAGCGCCGCAGTGACAGGGAGGAAGAGAGGAAAACAAGCAGTTCCTCCAAAATAAAACAACAAAACTTTCAGAAGATCACACGTCGACATCCACAGAGCGGGCCACAGTCAAAAATACACACACACACACACACACACACACACACACACACACACACACACACACACACACACATCTACCAGTCGACATTTTTCTTCTTTCTTTATGTCTTTTTGTTTTTTCATGTCGTCTGGTTCTGAGGAGGGATTTGTTCGGTTTGAAGGTGCGTCTGCACTCGCTGTTGTTTTGGCAACGGAGGAGACAACGGCCCGAACAAGAGAGGAGACGTGTCTTCAGAGAGACCAAGGAGGAAGAAGAAGGGACGAGGAGGAGGAGGTAAAAACACAACAGTGTCTGCCTCTGTTTCTGCCTCTTTATATCATCTGTCAACAAACTGAGAGTAGGAGAGAGGGTGAGGACACAAGGAGAGGAGGAGAGGGAGGAAGGAGAGAGGAGATGAGGAAAAGAGGGTAGAAAGGACAGATGAGGAAGAGACAAGGGAGTAGAGGAAATGAGCGAGAAAGACGGGAGAAAATGGAAGAACAAAAGATAAATGAAGGAGAAGGAGAAGGTGGGAGTAAGGGGAGGAGAGGTGGAGGAAGAAGAGAAAGAGCAATGGAGAGAAAGAAGAGGAGAAAATAGAGGAAAAGGAGGGAGAAAGTGCGTATGAATAAAAGAAGAGAAAAGAAACAGATTGATCTTTAACCCTTCACCACCAGTTAAAAATAATCACAATCCTTCTTCTCTAAGTCACAACTCAGTCAGATCTGAACACACACACACACACACACACACACACACACACACACACACACACACAAATATATTTCCAGACTCAGTGTCACTTTTACTTTCTGCCGACATCAGGATCTCCAAAGTCCATCGCGAATAAATATCAATAAATCGCCTTTTGAAGTTTTATTCAGTGTCTCAGTGATTCAGTGAAAGTCGTCGTACTTCCTGTTTCCATTCCCCCACATTATCTATTAAAGCTTGTAAACAAAGAAAGAGAAATGACATTAAAGCTTAGGGTTAAAAGAGGAGGAGGAAGAGGAGGTGATGAAGGAGAAGAAGGAGTTTCGCAGCTCAGCGCTTCTCTCGTCTACTTCTTCTTCTGCACTGCTGCTTTTCAGTCTCGTAAAATCCCGAATAATCACGTCTATTTGTGTCTGTTGCTTTACATATGCTGCGCTGTGGGCCGCGTCATGATAATGAAATCAAATCTGTCCCATTATCATGATGAACATCAACACGTTTGAGGCCGCGCGGCGCCCGGCGGTCAGCACACGTGTGGAAACAAACATCCGGGAGGGGGAGGAGTCAGTCAGTCAGCTGGCCGGCGTGTTTCCTCCAGGCTGATGACGGGTCACTGACACCAGAATAATGACATTTAATGAATGCTGTGTTCAGATACAGTGTGTAGTCTGAGCAGAGACTCGCCAGCTGTGTGATGATGCCCGTCATCAGTGTTGTCCACAGTATATTTGTTCTGTTGCTGTTGCGGGACGACCGAGCGGCTCGCGAACAGACGGCCATGTTTGCCAGCATTCAGACAAAAATCAACGAAAGCAGCAAAGTTAACGACGGCAGCTGTGATCACGTTTGAACTGAGCGACGGCAGAGAAGGTGAGGCGTCAGATTCTCTGTGAAATGAGCCGCTGTGTTTCAGAACTAAACTCTCAAACACTGACGGAGACAGAGGGTGGAGCGGCGGGAAGCTGTGCAGAGTTTCACTTGTGGGACGTGATTCACTGTTTCCTGACGAATGGAAACAAAATCAAAAAGACAAATGACATCAGTCAATTAGCAAAGAATCACACAGAGCTGCAGGGGAGATGAGTGTGTTTGTGACCAACCCTGAAGTTAGCTTCACCCTGGTTCCCTCCACAAACAGCCAATAGGATTTCTCCGTTGTGTTTTGGATTATTAGAGAAAATAACAACAGTTTCTGATCCTGAGGTTTAGTTCAGCAGGATCATCTTCACTAATGAACATCACTGTTTGATGTTCGAAGCCTCAATACAATCAGCAGTAAAAAGCTAATGTTGGACTATAAACCAACTTCACCAGGGTCACATGACGTCAACATCAACACCACTAAACTTCAGCTGGTAGTTTGATTCCTCTCTGACCTCTTCTACAAAAGTTCTTCCTCTGACAGAGTTAGTGACAGTTTGTATAAACACACAGAGAGGCTGTAAAGGTGGACTGCTGAGTTAACGAGGCTCTAAAGGTGGACTGGTGAGTTAACGTCCCCGACAACCTCTGTAGTCTCATTCAGACACTCGTTAGCAACTGAGACGTAAAAGCTTGAAGAAATCACGACCGGAGTATTTACTGACGTGTTTTATGTTGTAGAATAAAATGTAAAAATGTCTTGAGCTTGAGTTCAACACAGACCTGATTTCAGTCATCAACCAAAAACACAAAACCCAGAGACTTCATGACGAGGGAACAGGAAGTGATAACTACTGCACAGTAATGATGAGGAGCTGAAGTACAAACTGCTGCAGAATACTCGACACAAACCGAAGTCTCAGCTCCGCACAAGCCCCTCCTCTTTAACCGCTTTCAGATTAGCTGGGAGTTAGGGGGGCGGAGTCAGACACTGCCAAGGTGGCGACGGTGGAGCAGCTCACTCTGAGCTTCAGAAACCTGTGGGTGACGTCACAGAGGCGACGTCCATCTTTATTTACAGTCTGTGATTCACATTGACAAGCGGACACTTCTCACTCTTAACGGTCGTGATCTTGGCTACTTGGCGGGAGGAGAGGAACAGACTTATTTTCTAACTTGTGAAAACGGCGACCGAGGAAGGAGGCACAGGAAACTAAAATATTCATTTTCAAGTCAAGTGAGAGAAGCAGCCGGAAGACGGGCGACAAAAGAAACAACAAAACAACAACAAAAAAGGATTTCAACAGGTTTTAATCTAATTAGTCAGATTAACTACCACTTTACTCAAAGGTAGAACCAGTGATGTTGCCAATAATCTGGTATTTCAGATCCAATCGTGGTCACATGTTGTCATTATGATTTCTGTTGAGTGGTAACGGCCGTGATTGATTTAAGACAACACTACCCTGTTGAAATCTGCTCCCGAGAGGATGAACCCTTTTGATTTGAACCTTTAACTTTTCCTTAAGCTTCACTCTGAGGACAAACTTTGATGGGACAGTGAAGATTCTGTATCTGGTCCAAACTTTGCTTTTTAAACCACGACTGTTGACGCTTTAATAAAATCTAAACCATCCATATGTTATCTGTTCACATTAACTGCCGGAACAACACAGCCTCTGTGCAGCGCGGCGTTTCCTCGTATCCTTCCGCTCAGCCTGAGCATTGAGCTGATGATGTGATGCGAGCCGCTGAGCTCGGGTCGAGACTCACTGAGCACGTGCACGCATGCATACACAAACGCAGAGGAGCGTCCGGCCCGGAGCGAGGAAGAGGAGTGGAAGATTGACGAACCTGAACCTTGAGCCGTCATTTCACATTTCCATGTGAAATGAGTGTAAAATGAACATTTAACCAAGTTTCCGTTTTTATTTCCCTCTGTTGTTGTTGTTGTTGTTGTTGTTGTTGTTTCTTTTGTGCATCTTTTATTTGTCGGGGTGATTCTGAAACGAATCTCCAGGCAACTTCAGCTTGAACTCTGTGTTTTTTAAAACTGTCTGACCCGTGAAGAACGCTTCATTTTCTTCAGTTCAGTTTTCCAACCATGACTTATTTCGTCCCTGTGCTTCTACCCATCATCCCTTGTGTTTTGTGGTAATTTTCTGTCATTGCTTAGATTAAATTCTCACTCCCAATGAACTGCTCCATAGTTTTTATGGCGTCCTCTGGAATCTTTCCTTGGTGCATCCAGAGTTCAAGACTTTTCCGTGACCTTTAACCCTCCGTTCCACATCAGCGCCGCCCTCAAGTCGGACTGAGCTACGTTACACAGCGGCGTTGATTCTGTTAAACTGTTTGAATGTGACTAAACTAAAGAAGAAAACGCTGCAGAGTCCCGAGGTTTCAGAACAACCTGACCACATCTAAATCAATTTCAACTTTTGTCTGTTTTACAGCAGCAGGCGAGAACATTTCTGATCCAAGCTGAAGGTAAAAAGACTGGAAACAGCTCGCGCACTTCATCAGAGTCTGCAGCAGCAAGTTTAACCGTCAGCTGATAATATAGTCAGTCTGAACGATCAGTCTGGATCCTTACGTCTCTGGTTTCTGGTTCTGATTAGTCAGGTGAGCTACAACTTTTTTTAAAGCTCCATAATTTTCTTCTTCTTCTGTGTTTTATTTTAAGTGTTGATCCATCAGAAGATATAAAAATCATCTCAGTGTAGTTTTACATCTCCTCTCTCAGGCTTCTCTCTGGAGCTCTAGTAACAACAGGTCGGTGAGCCAATCAGAAGAGAGGAGCCTCTCTTCTGATTGGCTGACTGTTTTCTGAGTGATCCAATAAAAATAAAGCAGATTTCAGGTAAAAACACTCAGAGAAACCAAATCCTGTAAAGGTTTGGATGGTGGGTCCAGGTGGGCGGGGCTTGGTGACTGCTTTGTTGTGACATCACAAAGTTCCAGAAGTCCTGACGGCTGGTTTTAAGGCTCAGTTTCTGAATACAGGCTGTGTGCATTTCTCTGTGGACTGAGGCTTTGATACTTTCACAGTATTAATATAGAAGCTAGAGCTGATCTATAATCACACTACACATGGACACAGACCTTTATACTGGAGGAGCTTTAAATGTAGAAGCAGTAATGTTGCTCCCACAGTCAAGAACCGGCCAGTCAAAAGGTTGGATATGTTTTCAAACTGTATGTTTTCATTTTAAAATGGGGGGGGGGGTGTCAGGATGAGAATAAAATGGATGGTTTGACAAATGCATGTCTCTTTTAATTAGCTGCATGCAGCCACTTTGCTATGCTTTTAAAGGAGAAGCATCCAGGACAGCAGATCAGACGGTCCCACAGAGGGCCGGAGTCACCCCCCCCCCCCCCCCGTGTTCAGACGGGCGGAGGGAAGTGATGCCTGCTGAAGGCACGGAAACATCCGTCACCATCCATGTGTAAAAAAACATAAAGATATTCCACCATAAAACAACACATAAAGAATCTCTGAGATGCAGTGGAGGAGTGTTGTGATGCAGGAAGTCCCAGCTGGACCACAGAGAGACTGAGAGAGCTGATGTTTGTTCCTTTTATCATCTCCCCCTCCTCCGTCCTCCCACTGTCTCTGTCTCATGTTCATCCAGGTCCCGGCTGAACCGCTGTCACGCTGTTGTATGTTGCTTTTATGCAACTTTCGTGTTCGCCATGATGTTTGTTTACTTAAAAAAAAAAAAAAAAAAAAAGAGAAACTGTCTGATCTCACCTGAGGAGAATATTTTAACTTCACCTCCTTAGAATAACGAGAGGATTGATCAGCGTCGGCCGGTTGGAGGGTCGAGCTCCTGGTTTCTGTCGTGTTCGTTGATCGTTCTTTATCTGCAGTGGCGATGGCCTCATTTCCTGGCAGGGATCAATAAAGTTTCATAAAGCCCTCGGCACTGAAAAAACAAAGAAATGAAAAAGCCCACAGCCTCGTCTGTCAACGCAAAAGAATGTGTTGTCCTGGACTCGTCGAACAGGAAGTGTCGAGAATGACACGTCCTTTATGAAAGCGGATAAATAGTCCCAGTGAAGTGCAGCTAAGTCCATCTTAAGCCGCCACTTACTCATTTGAATCTCAATGCAGAGCGTGTCACGGCTTGTTATGCAAAACAAGGCCAAACAGAGAAAGGAAACCGAGCTTTGTTTACACCAAACTCCATTCTGCTGTCTTTTAATTTAAATTCATTTGTTTGTTTGGGGAGGGGGATTTGTTCGTCTGACACGCAGCGTATCGGGATCAGAGACGGTAGGCGACAGAATCGAGAGGACGGAGACACAATGCGAGGAGCTATTTTCTGTCTTTTCCCCTCTGAGTCTCTGACTTGAATGGCGGCTGATGCATTCAGCATGAAGCGGCGCCGTGGCAGCGAACCAGCGCCGCCGCGGCTTCAGAAATAGCAAAGAGCTTCAACCAGGGAAGGGATGGAAAACAAGATTTTGCGAAGGAGAGAGGGAGGGGTGGGGGTGGGGGGGGATTAAATTAAACTGTGGTCGCGCCCACAGGTTGTCACACAGCCGATAATGGTGATTAAAGGTGATTAAAGAGCAAGTTGTGTTTATTTATAAAGTGCTTTTAACACGCCGGTTTGTCACAGGCTGCGGCGCCGGAGCAGCGAGAGCGACGAGATGAAAACAGCCGATAAAACGAGAAGAGATGAGAAGAAGAAGTTGAAGAAGGTGTCAGACACGAGAACGACGAGGCAAAAAAACAAACAAGCCATCAACCCAGAGATCACCTGCACGCACCTTTAATGTCGTCTGAGCTGCGTCACCTCAGGGTTACAGCAGGAAACTTATTTTGGTGCAAAGAAGAAGAACAAGAAGAAGAAGAAGAAAAAAAAAGGAGCAAATTCACAGAATCAACTACAACAACTTCTATTAACAGAAGCCAGATGTTGTGTCACATCTGTGTGCTGTTGTCTGGGGTCAGAGGGCAAACCTGCTCAGGTGAAGTTCTCTGTTTGGAGTAAAGTTGAGATGAGATGTATTTTCTTTGCATGTTCCACAGTGATGATTGTGGGATTTTACTTTAACTTTAACTAACCGTGGGCCCAACTCTGATGCCCCGCCCCCTGAGCCCTGAGCCCCGCCTCCCCCCCTGCCTCACCTGTAGGGTCACAGTACAGGAAGGTGTGATGGCTCTAAGCGTTGCCTGATGAATGGGACGTCGTACATCGTTTGTACAGACGTGACAGGTGAAGTGCGTCGTGATTCGGACAGTGGCGAACGACCTGAGCGATGTTGGAGCAGTTACATGTACGACAATAACTTCAGACACTGACTTCAACCTGCTAAGATGCTAACCGGCTAGTTGAGGCTCAGGGTGAGTGACGTGGGAGGAAGAGGAGGAGCCAGTATTTCCGCTAGCTAGAGGTAAAGATTCACCTTCTTCACCCCAACGTTCATCAGCATTTAAATACAAATCAATAAACGAATGTTGACGGATGAGCTCGTTTTTCCTGCCAATGATTCACAATAAAAGTCAAAGGTTTAAGCTCTTAAACAGTTTTTATTTCATGTTTCTACCTGCACCAGAGGCTCAGTAATGAAGGTTTTAGCGGGCGCCTTCTTCTTCATGGGTTAATGAACTGTGTCAGATCAGCACCATGTGTATTTATCAACACATGTTTTACAACGTGTAGTTCCACTGTCGTCGTAGCGTCACAACACTTTGCACTGTGGGTAAATGATCTGGTGACTTCCTGCTCAGTCTTCTTCTCTGTCTTTGTAAGTGTTGACTGTTCATCTACCGGGGTTCGTTTTGTCTTTGGTAAATAATTAATGACATCATTAAATATAAAGTCGAGTGTCGAGCTCAGGTTTATTTATGGAGTTCAGATAAAGGAAGAGAAGAAGTTAAAATGTCGTTACGGTCCTTTACACACTGTCCTGGTGGCAGAGGAACACTTGATCCCTTTTAACCCTGGTGTGTGTGTGAGTGTGTGTGTGTGTGTGTGAGTGTGTGTGAGTGTGTGTGTGTGTGTGTGTGTGTGTGTGTGTGTGTGTACGCATCAAGTGAGTTCACACACACAAACAGACACAGCTGTGTTGGCACTGGAGAAAGATCAGAGGGATCTGTGTTACCTGAAGTTTACACGACACACACACACACACACACACACACACACACACACCTGTGCTATGGCAGGCAAGTGGATATTTGTCAGCGTTTGTGTGTGTGTGTGTGTGTGTGTGTGTGTGTGTGTGTGTGTGTGTGTGTGTGTGTGTGTGTGGGATGTGTCTCCGTGGTGACTCACAGGGTGCAGGTGTTCTCATGGGACCGGTTGCCGAGGCGACATGTTAAGTCTCTGTGACATGTGAAAGCACTCTGTCTTCGTGCGTGTGTGTGTGTGTGTGTGATTGTCTGCTTAATACTTTAATATAACTCAATATAAGTGGTGCGTTTGTGTTTTATTGTAATGTCATTTCTGCAGAACTCTTCTGTACCTGCCCCACTACAGATTTCTGCCTCTCGTGCAATGCATGCTGGGAAAATGACAACGACCTTTATTAATGGAATCTTTTTAAAAACCAAACGAGCGTCCCCATCACCAGCTTCACGTTGAGTGAACGTGGACTAACGTTAGCTGGACTGGGCGGAGTCACGTGACTGAATATGAGATATAATAATTTTTAAAGGGACAGTTCTTGAACGCAGCGTTGAGAAAAGTATGAACCGAACTCACCGACACGAGCGAGATGAAGACGGCGAGAGGTTCTAAATGTTGGTTTTGTTTTGAGACTTTTTCGGTTAATGGCTGAAAGTTTTTGGGTTCAAATAACGACTTTGTTGAGGGACCTTCGTTGTCATGGTTACAATAACAAACACATTATTAAGGTTAGGAAACAATCAGTTCCTGCTGTTTTTGACTCTCACAGGGAAACAGGAAATGAACAGCGGTCTCCTGTGTCAGGTTGAGGCTTGATGTGAACATTTTACTGAAACGACTGATGTCGTCTTGGATGGAGTTAACTCGTTAACTTGTTAAATCATTCGTATTTATCTTCAAAAGTATCTGCACATATGTTGGTGTCAGTGTTTTTATCGGATCAACACGAGCTGGTGCCAGAGATCATGTTTCGTAACGTATCGAGTTGTGTTCATGTCCACGTCAGTCCTGGTGTACGATCGGGACGTCAGAGTCAACATCGGCGTAATGGAAAATCAAAACCAGCTCATTCCCTCCGTCGACACGGAGGAAGTGAGGTCAACAAATTAATGCCAGGAAGAAGAAGTGA
The DNA here is from genome assembly GCF_021018895.1 of Seriola aureovittata. Lineage (NCBI taxonomy): Eukaryota > Metazoa > Chordata > Actinopteri > Carangiformes > Carangidae > Seriola > Seriola aureovittata. Next base: position 5,093,448 of record NC_079370.1, read on the forward strand.
GAGACGGACGAGTGGCGGTTGAGTAGACGAGCAGGAGGATAAATAAACCGAAGTCTGGGCTCTCGCTCTGCAGTCGAGTCGAGGTGAAAGTGAAAATATCGTCGGACAAGCCCTCCTCTGTTTGTGAACCTGGCTCTCCATCTGGTCCCTGGGAGCCAGCGGACAGAGGCCTGCTGCATCCTAATTAACCACCTTATAGACTGGCCTACTTTACCTCTGCACGCACGCACACACACACACACACACACACACACACACACACACACACACACACACACACACACACACACACGGAAAGCCAAAGTCCTGCAGGCACACAGTTAATTAAGCCCCATTTTTCACTGCTGATGAAGAGAGAGGGATGAAAGAGAGAGAGAGAGAGAGAGAGAGAGAGAGAGAGAGAGAGATGAGTTTAAAGTGACGATAACAAGGCAGATAATGATGAGAATAATAAACGACAAGAAAATGAGAAATCAATGCATAAATCTGCCCGTTCAGAGACACAGTGATGCAGCAGTAAACACAGTTATTATTGTCACTGATCTGAGATCTGTGGAGCAAAAAAACACATGAACAGTGAATTTAACAACAATTTCATTCAAAATTAATTTTTATATTTGACATTTTTCCACAGTTTGAGTGAAATTAAATTAAAAGTTTAAACTAACAAACCGGATTTAATGTGAAATCACCTCAGACACTTTTTGTTCCTTTAGTTCTGAAACAATTAATCGATCAACTGGAAATATATTGATAGAGATGTCAAGACCAGACCAGACCAGACTAAACCAGACTAGACCAGACTAAACCAGACCAGAATAAACCAGACTAAACCAGACCAGAATAAACCAGACTAAACCAGACCAAAATAAACCAGACCAGACTAAACCAGACCAGACCAGACCAGACTAAACCAGACCAGACCAGACTAAACCAGACCAGACTAAACCAGACTAAACCAGACCAGACCAGACCAGACTAAACCAGACCAGACCAGACTAAACCAGACCAGACTAAACCAGACTAAACCAGACCAGACCAAGTGAGACTTTTTTCTGTATTTCCTGACAGTTTATTGATCAAAAGATGAAAACCAGTAATGAGAATAATTATTAGTTCCAGCTCCAGTTCTCATCAAAGATCTCAGCACAAACAAACCGGTGTCATGTTAAACAGTTGGTCTCAACATCCGTCTGACGCTTCTTGAATTTATCCTCCCAAATACTGAAAATTTAATCTTAATTTTCCCTCAGTTTAACTTGTTTTTCAGCTTTAGAATCAGTTTTATTTTCTTGTGTTTGTGGCAGAGAAAAAGAGCTTCAAAAGAAAGATGCATCGAGTACGACAAGAGCATTTTTTTTACTTTTATAATTGTGTGTGTGTGTGTGTGTGTGTGTGTGTGTGTGTGTTCACTTCCTGACCACTAATGTCATCTATAAGCCCCGGCGGAGACGTGGACGACCTCTGGACTCTCAGGAGTGAGGAGGACGAGCGAACAGCAACATGAAAACTCAATTAAGGTCTGACTGTGTGGTCAGAGGAGGGAGGGGTGGAGGGGGGAGGGGTGGAGGAAGGGGGGAGGGAAAATGGAAATAAATGAAGAGAAGAAGAAAGTAAACTTTATGTTTGGTTTGAATGGGAAACACTAAATATGTATTTTCAAGAGAGAGAAGAGAGTCGAGAAGATGAGACCAAACCAGACCGGACCAGACCGGGGTGGGACACTAGACTGGTGGACTAGTCGAGACCAAACTGGAAAAGAAAAATTAGACCAGTCTAGACCAAACCGAACCAGACTGGATCAGATGGTCCACAAAAGACAAGACCAGAAAGACCAGATGAGACAGGACCTGATAAGACCACATTAAACCAGGTCAGAGTAGTCTAGAATAACCCAGAACAACCCAGACTAGAATAGACCAGACGAATCCAGAAAACAACAGATTAAACTAGACTGGACTAGATTAGACCAAACCAAACCAGACCAGACTAAACCAGGCAAAACTGAACAACCGTCTTGATGATCTTCATACAAGTACAGACTGAACATCTGGATGAAGTGAGAGTATCGTCAGTCTCCAGCTGCTGTGACACGAGCTGGAGGCCTGAGGATCAAACACAACGGGATCAGATGAGACGTTCGAGCGACGTAAATTAAATACGGCCACTGTGTCCACAGAGCAAAGTGATGACATCATTGCGTCAGACGCTCACTTCGCTGAAGCTGCCGAGAGGCGCTCCGCTCCACTCGGCAGCGAGGATCCACGTTTCCCACGGAGGGGAATAGAGAGGCCCCGCGGCGCTGCGTTCAAGAGCCCCAGCGGCCCCCGAGTTCAATCCATACAGACAAACATTAGATCCACAGGCCTGATTTCTATTGACACGACTGCACAGCGGATCAATGACACAGGAGGAGGAAGAGGAGAGGGGAGGAGGAGGAGGAGGAGGAGGAGGGGTGAGGATGAAAAAACATTGGAGGGAAGTTTATCAAGGAAAAGGAAGAAAAATGGGGCAAAGAAAAAAAAACATCCCAAAAAAAAAGGTGAATTAAGTCAGTCGACTGAATTCCTCTGTCTGATCTCCACTCTTGATTGGCTGGATGGAAAAAAAAGGCATCATGGGAAGTGGGGCAACTGGACGGGTCGAACAGGATTTACTGTTAACTCGTAGCGTTTGTTTTAATCTGCTCGGAGGAGCAGACGGGTGGAGCTCGGCTGTGCAGGCTTGAAAAACAGAGTTTCAGAAATCAGAGGAATGTATTTGATGTGTGTGTGTGTGTGTGTGTGTGTGTGTGTGTGTGTGTATATATGTGTGTGTGTGTGTGTGAGACGGTCAGATTGGTTCTGCAACAGTTACACCATGAGATGAAAAGAAGACAAGAAAGGGAGGAAACATGAAAGGACGGCTAAAAACTGCTGAAAAGAAAAGAGACGGAGAAAAAATTGAGCATCAGAATAAATCTGTTAAAGTCACCTGGAAAAATGGAGAGAAGAAGAAAAGCAGGAAGAAGAGACAGGAAAGACGACAACAAAGAGGAAGAAGAAGAAGAAGAGACAGACGAGGGAAACGGAGATAAAGGAGGAAAAAGACTAAATCAGATTAGACCAAGACATAAACCCAGACCAGATATGACGATGCCAAATCACCACATCAGACCACGTTAGAAGAAACCAGACACGACTAGTCAAATCCAGACCAGACCATAACAGACGAGACCAGATCCAGGCCAAAGTGATCCACATCAGAAAGGAGAAACCAGACTAGGTAAGATTGGACCAGACCGGACTAGAGATGAAGACCAGGAAAAGACCAGACATAACCAGACCGGACCAGACTGGACTGGACCAGACTAATCTGGATGACACCAGACCAAACCATAATAGACCAGGGCGGAGTAGAGACTAATCCAGACTAATCCAGACTTATCTAGACCAGACCATGTAAATGTGACGGACAAGAAAGACTTGAAACGTTTTTCAGATTCTGGAAGGTTTGGGGATTTTGGGGAAAAGGTCCTTGGACCCGAATTGGTTTGAAACGACCCTTGAAGGTTTGGTCTTAAGAACTTTCCTGGAGGATTGGGTAAACTTCGGGGGCGTGTTGAGACGTGTTCAGGAAGCTTTGTGGAGGAAAGGTTTTGAGAGGTTGCTGAGGTGGTGGGAGCGCTGGAGGTTTTCAGAAGGATGTTCAGGTTTTAGTCGAGTCTTGGATGGTTTTGGAAAGCGCATTGTGGTATGTGACATGTCTGGTGAAATTTCTGATTAATGACGACTTTTTGTAAGCTGTTGGATGATTTATAGCAGCAGGCTTCTCCGACTGAGCATCGTTACGGTTGTTGAAGAAGAAGAATCCAGGACTTTTGTTTTGGGGGGGGGGGGGGGGGGGGGGGGGGGGGGGGGGTGTCCTTGGATGATTTTCAGAAGGGTCCTGGCTTGGTTTGATATGACCTTGGAAGGTTTTCTAGGTCTTGAGAACTTTTTATGACGATTAGGTTGATGATGTTGGGTTGACGCTTGCAGGTTTTTGATGTATATAGGAAGGTTTTCAGAGGACCTTGAGAAGGAGTTTTCGGAGACGAGGTGATGAGGTTCGCTGGGAAAATCGGGAGTGATTGAGAACAATGTAGAAGTTTTAGATGGGATGCTGCGGCTTTGGGACATGTGGGGGGAAGTTTTTGGAGGCTGATTAATGATCACTTACACATTTTTTGTAAGCTGTTGGATGATTTATAGCAGCATTGAGGTTTTGGGAGGTGTTGGAGGACTCTGGGGCAGCGGTCTGTTGGGTTTGGTTGGGGCTTCTCCGGCTGAGCATCGTTACGGTTGTTGAAGAAGAAGAATCCAGGGGTTGCCGTCTGAATTATGAATATCTAAGGACTTTTTGTTTCGGGGAAAGCGTCCTTGGAAGGTCTTGGTTTGGTCTGGCCTTGAAAGGTTTTTTCTCGGCCTTGAGAACTTTCTCGGGATGGTTGTGTTGGTTTCAATCTGCTGGGAGGTTTTTAAAAAGCTTTGCTGCTGCTGATGTTTTGGATGGAGATTTGGAGGTTTTTGATGATACATGGGAAAGTTTTTCAGAGGACCTTGAGAAAGTTTCGGGAGGTTTCAATGGTTATTTTTCCGGGAGTTTCAGACACAAGGTGAAGAGGTTCGCTGAGAGACTGAGAGCGATGTCGACTTCTTCGATGGGATGTTGAGGTTTTGGGACATGTGTAGGGAAGTTTTTGGAGGGGGATTCATGATGACTCAAACATTCTCTGCAGGCTGTTGGATGATTTATAGCAGCGTTGAGGTTTTTCTTAAAGGTCTCGGGGAAAGTTGTGAAAGGTTTTGGAGGGGCGGTAGTGAGGACTCCGGGGCCGGGGGTGGGGTGGGGGGTGGGGGTTAGCGGGTTTTGGGATGTTGTTTCAGAGACCTTGAGCTCGTCTCTTGTAGATTTATTCGGCTTGTGTGGAGACGCCTCTGACTGAGCGTCGTCACGGCGGCTGCAGAGGAAGAATCCAGCGTGATGTGAGAAACAGCGGCTGTCGTCTGAATTATGAATATCTGAGGACTTTTTGTCAGCCATTAAAAAATAAAGCGGTGAAAGTTTAATGCGGCGCCTCATCGATTATTGATGGAGGAACTCCAACACTGACAACTGTGGGAGTGTGATGTGTGTGTCTGCTCGGCTTTAAAACCATGTGGGCACGTCTGTATCGGTGTGGTCAACACGGCCGGTCTGTGTGTGCGTTAATCATCTGTGTGTCTCATCAAGACAATCTTCACTTTCAGTTCAAATTTACTTTTATTTCATGTTATTTTTTTAAATAAATGTTTCGTCCTCAGCTGGGGGAGGAAGTCACCAGGTGGGCGGGGCCTGTAAATAGCTCCTGTGATTGACAGCTCCCTATCTGTCACCCCCAGGGATCTGAAGGAGTGCAGCTGTGGAGCCAGTGGCTGTACATCTGGGTAACTGTGTGTGTTTTAGTGCATGTCTTTGTGCTTTTAAATATGTGTGTGTGTGTGTGTGTGTGTGTGTGTGTGTGTGTGTGTGTGTGTGTGTGTGTGTGTGTGTGTGTGTGTGTCAGGCCGGCTCTCGCTGTGACAAACCCTCAGCAGTTGTGACGGAGTGTGAGTGTTAGTGTCTGATGTTTGAGCTTTCAACTCGTGATGGGATTTCCTCACTGTGACTACAATATGTGTTTCAGTGTGTGTGTCTGTGTGTGTGTGTGTGTTTCAGTGTGTGTGTGTGTGTGTTTCAGTGTGTGTGTCCGTGTGTGTGTGTGTGTGTGTGTGTGTAAATCTATCATCTCTCACCATCATGAGGACTGACAGAGAATAATCAACAAAGGAGTGAAGCTGCACTGTGCTGAGTTTAATACGAGTGTGTGTTTATGCTTCTGTATATTTGTGTGTGTGTGTGTGTGTGTGTGTGTTGGATCTTTGTGCAGTGTAACATTCAGATTCCTCTGATGTGCGACTGCAGCTTCATCTTCGACAAATTATTTTCATATTAGCAAACGCAAAGAAAATAAGCAATTTAATAAATATGACGCAGAACAATCAGTTTCACGCGCACACGCACACACACACACACACACACACACACACACACACACACACACCTGTCGTTCAACCAGCTCAGTTGGCATTTCTCCAAACTTTAATCCCATCTGATGTAAATTAAATCATGACATTAATCATTGTGTTGGTTACAGATGTGATGAAACACACAGCAGCATCTGTGCGCCTCCTAGGAAACGGAGAGCAGACTGAAGCCGGTAGTTCTGGTTCTGAATCCACACGGACTCTCTACCAGTTTTATTCTTGCACGTTAGTTAAATTAAATTTAATTGAATTAAATGCAACAGTCCACTGGCTGCTGACCTGCTGTGACGACACACACACACACACACACACACACACACACACACACCACACACACACACAAGGATGCTTCCCGCCCACTGACACAGGCCTGTCAGTCAGTCTGTTTCCAAAAAGAAAAAACCTTTACAGAGAACAATGAGAGAGACCACACCAGAGATTTTAACACACACACACACACACACACACACACACTGATCCGCTGCATGCATGAAAACACACACACACACGCGCTTCTGGTGTATATCTGGAGTATGCATGTGCACAACTGAGGGTACATCTGTGAATGTGCATAAGCGTGTCTCCGTACACACACACACACACACACACACACACACAACAATAGAGGCATTTTGGACTTTTCGACTGAATGGAATTAAGCTACTTTCTTTCTGTGACAAACTTTAATGCACTTGTGATTATCTGTACACACACACACACACACACACACACACACACACACACACACACACACACACACACACACACACACACACACACACACACACTCTCTCTCTCTTCCCTGCAGATCTGGCGACTCGGCCTGGTGATCAAAGGCTCAGATTTGCTCCATTGTGTGGATAAACACCCAGCTTTTCAGACACCCAGGAACGCACTCATCCAACACAACAACACACACACACACACAGCCCACAATGGTGCACACACACGCACACGCCCACACACGCACACGCACACGCACGCACACACACACACACACACACACACACACACACACACACACACACATATGGCCAATTTGGTCCAATCTTCCAAAGCCGCCACTTTGGCTAATTCGCAGCGAGCAGGGCTTCTGAAATCCGCGCGACCAAAGCACTTTATTACGGTGGTTGTGGACGCCCGGCAGTGGGCCCCCTGAGAGCGCTGCAGCCCTCAGATCATTATAAATCCATTGTAGGCGACGGTGCAGTTCACTGCTAACCTAATTGTAGCACTGCAAAGCCACGGTGAGGCTTCAGAGTGTTGAAATCTGTTGAAATACACGGCGCAGAGCGAGGAAGAGAGAGCCGGTGTAATTCATCTGAGGAGCGTTAAAACGTCTTGCAGATGAAAACGGATGAATCTGCCCTTGATGTGATGTTTGCTCTGAGAAACTAAAGAGCACATATGACAAAAGAGCGACGGAGCAGAAACATGGAGACAGTTAAAGTCTCGTCTCTGCGCTGAATGTGGTTTTTAATCTGTAATCTGTGTCACCTGTTTGTCGACCCCCAGCGAAGCTTCCTTCACACCGTCAGTCACTTTGTCAAACATCAATTACATGATGTGTTTTACTGCGTTTGAAGTGAATATCACTGACTGGCAGCGGAGCTTGTTCACAGCTGGATTCAGGCTGATGAGGTGGTACGACTGAATGATGTCAAAAACAAATCACATTGTCATTATTTTGACAGATATAATAATCTTTGCATTTTAATTTTCACTGAAAACAAATATAAACACGAGGATGATGTGATGTTTGCTGGAGTCCCTGCTGTTCCCTCACATCTGGCAACACAATGCTTCATTTATAATGTTATGCTGTGACACAATTTACCTTTAGCAAAAAAATTGCAGCTTCTGCGTTGTGGATATTGCAATTTCAATAATATTATGATCAATTGTTCAACCACAGAAGTTTATATGAAAAGATATCTTACACACAACATGTTTCTGATAGTTTGTGTTGATGGGAATCGTCTTATTTTCCTTTTAATTAGCTCAGACTCAACAGAGACACGGGTCAGGTGGTGACAATCAAACACTCTTTTAGTCTTTTGAGTTTTATTGTTGTGTTTCCTGATACGGTCACTTCAGGTATTTCACAGTCCTCTCACGATCAACCTCTTCTGAACTCTTTGTGCACAACATGTTGAGTTTCTTTTCTTTTAATTACTGCTATAAAAAAAAGAAGAAAGAAGCTAATTCGTACATTTTTCTGTAAAAATCAAAGCATCAAAGAGAGAAAACACTCCTCCCTCTGTCCAGTCCGAGTCTGTGGACTGTTTACAAAAACATTTTTCTCCTCTGGCTGAACTGAGGCCGGATCAGAAGCTGAAGGTTTCTGCAGCAGACTAAAAATGTCATGTGGAGGGAAAAGATAATTGTTTCCCTAAAGTTTTGTCCTGCAGAATTTCCTCGATAGTGCCCCTCTTGATCCTCTCATAGAAGTTTGTCTCCTCTATATGAAACTCAGTCTCGTGGTGCACCCCAAGGTTCTGTCCTGGGTCCCACCATGTTTGCCTTGTGTACTTTTCATGGGCAGATGATTAGTAGTTTTAAAATGATATCTAACCAGTGCAGTGCATAGATTTAGCTGCACTCCTCATAAGGCTCCAAGAGCAGTTAAATCATCGGTATATTGTTCTTTATCTAGCTTTATATACAAAGCAGCACCCTGAGGTGACGTAAGAGACACCGCAGGAGTCGTGCAATTCTATTTTTTTTTTACTGTGTATTGCCGATTCCTGGTGAGAAAGACGGTCTGAACGGGCACAGACGGACGTTTGAAGTGACCCTTAACATTTCCTGTTTGGAATCAAAATGATACAAAGACTGAAAAAAACTCAAAACACGTGAAAATGAAAACGAAAAGATACAAAATGGCGACGAAGAAACACAAACTGATCATTAAGAGACAAAAAACATCAATGAAGAGACACAAATGAAATTATTGAAAAGAGACGCAAAAAAAATCTATAAAAAAGATGCAAAACAACTACAAACGACCAGAGAGACGAAGGTTAAGGGGTTTTGTCGGAGCTGACACAGGGTGGTGGAAGCTAAGCTAAGGGGTTTTTTAGTGGAGTTAATGTTTTCCTGTGGAGTTAAGGGAGATGAGGCAGGTCGGGTTAATTGTGTTGAAGCGAGCTGGTGGATGAGGCTCACAGAGCGGCCGGCCTGTCTGACTAATGAGAGCATCTGTCGAGGCGCAGCAGCCTGCAGCACACACACACACACACCACACACACACACACACACACACACACACACACACACAGTGTCCCAGGAGGAAGCGAACTCTGTTCCCTCTTCACTCTCATCACAGTCTCTGTCATCTTCAATCTGCCTCCCATCCCGTCTCCATGACGACGCATCGCTACTACAAGCGACCCACGCAGCACCGCCGTCGTCATCGTCCTCACCCTCGCCCGCCACATTTCAGCGGGGGGGTCAGCGGGCAGACAGGAGGGAGGACCTCCGGGTCACTCTGGGGTGTTCAAAGAGAGGTTCAAGGACCTGAAGGGGTCCTGAGGGGCTCTCTGAGGGTCCTCGACCTCCTGAACCCGGATGGGCCCTAAGACGTTTCCACTTTGTGTGAGAATTTCTATTTGTGTTCTGACTCAGCTTGATCCAACATGTCGCATTATAACATGTAAAAACCAAAGGCAACACGTCTTCGAGTTAAATCCTTCAATCAAACAGGAAACGATGTTTCTTGGTCACATACATTACTGCTCATGGTAGAAATTCTGCAGCAACTGAAATAAATCCGTTTTCCTCATAATAAAACAGCTGATCAGTAGAGCTGCGTATTGATCCTCAATATCATAAAGTAGAGGTAGAAGTTGGCATTAAATGTTTGGTGGGACTTGTAGTACTGACTGTGTTCACATATTTCCTGGTCTAACTTTTCTAACATTAGACAATATTGTGTTTTATTTAATTCTAAAGCATTGATCAGTCTGCTGTATGTAGTTTAAAATAAAAGGGTGTCAATGAACTCAGCTGTCACATTCGACACAAAAACTAATAATAATAATTTTTATAAATACTAATAAATTACTGAAAACTAAATTTCATCTTAAAAAAGATGAGCTATCTCCAAAATATCAACTTTAATGAGCTCATATCAGTTGATTTTGACACTTTAAAATGTCTATATCCTGGTCACAATTCTTTAATGACCAGATTTAAAGGATCCGTAAGTGTAAATTATTGTTTTCAGATTCATAAAACCAGTGTAAAGGTCTCTGTCCATGTGTAGTGTGATTATAGATCAGGTCTAGCTTCTATATTAATACTGTGAAAGTATCAAAGCCTCAGTCCACAGAGAAATGCACACAGCCTGTATTCAGAAACTGAGCCTTAAAACCAGCCGTCAGGACTTCTGGAACTTTGTGATGTCACAACAAAGCAGTCACCAAGCCCCGCCCACCTGGACCCACCATCCAAACCTTTACAGGATGTGGTTTCTCTGAGTGTTTTACCACAAATATATATAATTATGGATTAAGACTTCAAGGTGTAAAATATGGAGCTTTAAATTCGACTTTGAGCGGTTTCTCGTCCAGCTCTTAAACTGAAGTGAAAAGCCTGAAAATGACCAAAGTTGGAGATATGAGGTTTTTCCACTTGACAAACAGTGTTCTCATTATGTCTCAGTTGATCTTTCTCTCTGCTCCTGTTGGACTCAACAGCAGAGAGAAGATGACTCACATCAAAGAGACAGTCAAGGAAATGTTAACGCCTGACTCATTTCCACTGATGGCACACATCACAGTGTGTGTGTGTGTGTGTGTGTGTGTGTGTGCTCTCATATTTACTCACACTCAGGACAGACACACAGCACAAGGGAAAGCTTCAAGTCAAAGAATTAAAGCTCCACACGTTTTACACTATTTTACACAAAGAGAATAAACTTCCTGGTTTATAGAAACACTGGAGAAAGTTTCACACTTCAGTCATAAAATACACAATTACTTCCACACACAAGCTCATCTGCTTCACTTGGAAACTACACTGTCCGTATAATTGTATTATAAATTTGATTATTTAGATCGGGAAAAAAAAAAAAAAAAAATATTTTGCCTTTGTTTTCTCTTAGATTCTTATTTAGTTCTTTAATATTTTATTTAGGTTTTCAGATTGATTTTGTAATGTTATTCGGTTTAGTGTGACTTAGTGTGTTAAGTTTGGTCTGTGTTTAATGTTTTGTGTGCTGTGTCTTTATGTCATGTCTGTGTCCATTTACTTTTGGCCACACTCTTCACCGCGGTCTGTGAAGCTCTTTGCTCTGACCGGGTTTCTCTCGGTGAAAGGATCCTCTGAACTCTCAGATGGATCATCTATATTTCAGTCTGTGTGCAGGAGACTTCCTCCTCTGTGGATTCAGCTCCTGAATCCAGAGACTCAAAAACCTGCGTCTGAACTCGAGCGGCTGCCGAGGTGTGTAACGACACTCGGAGCCTCAGGAGACCGAGGACGAAACGTCGGGGTCGACTTCCGGACTCTGACGCAGAGAAGCAGCAGAAACCTTCTGAACACTCACACAACTATTTTCTATTTGTTTCTCAATCTTTTTATTGAGATTATTTGTGTTTTAATACACATTTTATTTTAATTTACCATGTCATATGTTGTAGTAGCTGCTCTTCAGGTTTGTTGTTCTTACTGAGTTACTTCCTGTATCTTTTATTTTACTTTCTTTTGATGCTGTTTCATCTCTGTTTTCCTGTGGTAATCAATAAAGTTTATTGTATTTTCATTTGTTTTTTATCCACAGAGTCTCTGGTTTTTAAAGTTGTTTTAAACTCTGTAAAAAATCCTCTGCTTTGATTAATGAGTGGTGTCACATGATTGAAGGAGACAGAACCGTTAGCATAGTTAGCATCTTTTATCTGTTTCTGTTGTTTGTTAGCTTGTAACTGGCAGGGGTTGACACAGTGTTAGCGGTGGTGCTAATGCTACCACTCTCTGTCTGTACTGACAAGGTTTCAGGTGTATTTAGCCCCGCCCCCTTCCCCACAAGGTGACAGGATTGGTTCCTTACGTGTGTGACGTATGAAACCCTGAATCTGTGTTTATGAGACTGTGATAAGTTCACTGCAGTTCATATGTCTGTATTATATAAAAACATCATATAGATGTTCACAAGGTTAAACAATTGATTTTCAATAGAGCATTAGCACAGCCGCTAGCACTGTGTCAGCCACTGCCGTTTACAAGCTAACGAACAATGTAAACAAATGAAAGATGCTAACTACAATTACCATCCAGAAGAGATGCTAATTATGCTAACCATTCTGAAAAGATGCTAACTACGCTAACGGTCCTGACCCGTCTGCTAGTCTCTGGTTCTGGTCTCAACAGACTCCTCCTCTGAGTCTGGGTCTGACTGAGGCTCAAACATGTGGCTGAGTCTCTCTGATGTTTCCTCCTCTAACCATCTTGATACTCTCTGCTCTTTCACCTGTCCACCTGGAGCCAGCAGGTGGTGGGCGGGGCTCAAGGCCCGATCCAGGAAGTAAGAGCAGATGAGCTTCAGAACCAGTTTTTTATGTGTGAAAATCATGTTAAACTAAATGTGAATCACAGCAGAGGATTTTTACAGGGTTTAAAACATGTCCGGAGGAACTTTAAGAAGATTTTGGTTTTCCTCGCTGCTGCAGAGAAGTTTTGTTAAGTAGCAAAAAAAAAAAAAAAAAAAAAAGTCAGCCATAATATTTCCCTCCAGATGAATCACATCTTCTACTGTAAGTTATGTAAATGCTGATTCAAACATCAGCTTCCCCATCTCTGCAGTGATTTAAAAGTCATTTCTAAAAAAGGTTTCACTGCTAAGTTGATTTTAAGCAGTGGGGATGATTTGGGAGGAGGGGGGAGGATGGAGGAGGAGGGGGGAGGATGGAGGGGGGGGCTTCTACTTTTAGGACCCCAAGAGGGCTGGAGTCGGTCCTGGTTAATTAAATGATGGAGAGAAGAAGAGAAGAGCAGCTGCTGCAATATGAGAGACGAGTGCATCAGAAGGAGGGATAGACGGAGACAGAAAACCGCCGGGGAGGAGGACAAATGGAGAGAGAGAGAGAGAGAGAGAGAGAGAGAGCGGGATCAGACAGAGTGATAAAGATAACACCAGGATGTGACAGAGGAGACGGAGAGAGCCCAGAGGAAGAGACAGAGCGACTCCGATGACAGACGGAGGATCATCTAATGGAGCCGAGCTCAGAGGAGACGCCGCTCGTCCATAATGAAGCCTGAAGGTCCCGAGGAGTGTCGCTTAATAAGAAACTCAAAATCCCACAGAGGAGAGTCGAGTCTGTCAGAGGAGCAGAGGATGAGAGAGGGAGGGGGGGTGAGGAGGTGAGGGGGGGTGGGGAGGTGGGGGGGGGGGGTCTTCTTCTCACGATTTACAGCTCCACGGTCAGATCAGGAAACATCCACATGATCTACAGATCACCAGAGTAGAAGAATCACAGATGTAACGTGATGAAAAAGATCCAACTATGACGGAGGAAAAGGAAGAGAGGGAGGAGGAGGAGGAGGAGGCCAAATAGATGAGAGGATGAAGAGGAGGAAAATAAGGAGACAAGGAGGCAAGGAGAGGAAAATATGAAAGGAATGGGAATGAGTACAAAAGTAAAAAAGAGGAGATGAAAGGAGGAAAAGAAAGAGAAGAGAAAACAGGAGAAGCAGGAAAAGAGAGAGAGATGTGATGAAGTGAATAGAGAGAAAGAAGAGGAGGATGAAGAGAGGACAAAGAATGATGAAGAGAAGAAGAAAAAGAAGGCAGAGGAGAGGAGATGAGAATGAGAGATGGCATGTTGAGGAGGAGAGGAGGAGAGAAAAGATGGAGCAGAAGATGAAGACAGGAAGTGACAGAATGAGACCTGAAGAGGAGAAGAAGATGGAAGAGGAAGAGGAAGAGGAGGAGAAGATGGCAGATAAAAAAAGAGGAGGATGAGGAGGAGGAGAAGAACGTGAGAGGAGGAGGTGAAACGCTAAATGTTGTAAAACCTCCTCCGATCAGAGAGGAGCGCCGGCAGGCAAACCACACACACACACACACACAGGAAGAGGCTGCAGGCCGTGTGTGTGTGTGTGTGTGTGTGTGTGTGTGTGTGTGTGTGTGTGTGTGTGATGCAAGCCTGCCGGGCTCTGCTGTAATCGAGGCCGGATGGACATCGGCGCTAAAAGTTGCAGCAACCCTAAGGCTGTGATGTATAAAACACACACACACACACACACACACACACACACACACACAAACTTTCTTTGTTCTGCTTCATTATATTCTGGTTCTTCTTCACTCTTTTTTTTCACTCCTCCTTCTTTCACCTCCTCTTCTCTCATCATCCTCTTCTCCTTCCTCCTCCTTCATTTTCCCGCCTTTACCTTCTTCCCTCTCTTGCTCCTCCTCACTTCATCATATTCACTTATTTCTCTCCTCTCCTTGTTTCCTCTCCTCTTCTCTGTCCTTCTCTCCTCTCCTTGTCTCCTCTCTTCTTCATTCCTCTACTTGTTTCCTCTATCATGTCCTTGTTTCCTCTCCTCTTCTCCTTGTCTCCTTTCCTCTTCACCCCTCTCCATGTTTCCTCTCCTCTTCTCCTCTCTTGTTTCCTTCCCTGTTCTCTCCTCTCCTTGTTTCCTCTCCTCTCTCCATCCCTCCTCTCCTTGTTTCCTCTCTCCTTGTTTCCTCCGTCTCTCCCCTCCTCTCTCCTCCCTCCTTGTCTCCTCTCCTCTTTCACTTCAACATGTGTCTCTCCTTCAAGTAGGAGTTGGGGGGTGGGTTGGGGCCAGGAAGCAACAGGGCTGATGGGATATGTAGTCTTAAGCAGTCGTCTTTACAGCCCGTAACAAAATCTGTCTTTCTTCTAATTTAACATTCCGGCGAGAAATCTCCCAGCATCCTTTGTTTCTCATTAATTCGCTCTCTCCGTCTCTCTCTCCCTTCTGCTAATTACACCGCCGGAGCCTTTGATCTGTCCGTTAACCCTCCGTTAACAGAACAATTAGTCAGCAGCCATTCAGGTGAGGATTGATCCCAGCCGCCCGGCGCCTACAAGGCTTTTAATGGATTTAATTAAACTGCCAGGGAAGAGTGTGTGTGTGTGTGTGTGTGTGTGTGTGTGTGTGTGTGTGTGTGTGTGTGTGTGTGCGTGTGCGTGCAGGAGTGTTTGTTAACACCCAGAGGGGGATCACAGCAAAGTGAAACAGGCCTGAACACAGGGTTGTCAGGGAAACGCAATTAAAAAGAAGTGAACATACGTGTGGAGCTTTGTCAGAGTGGAGACGGTGACGGAGGCAGAAACAGAAACAGACGCTTCCAACATTGTTTCATCTAAATTATGAACGAGGGAAACAGGAAGTGGAGCACAGAATCTGGGTTGAAGTTTCCCGAGAACAGCAGCTGGTATGGTATACACATATATATACACATCTATATATATTCATACATATATTTATACAACAGTTAGCTCCGACCGAGCAATCTGATTGGACGAGAGTCATTCCATGAGTGCTGATATGGAGAATAACAGCACTGGGACTTTCGACTACAGCTCATATATGGTATCTGTGACTATATTCTCTGATACACGCTGATATTAATACTTTTATTAAGAAGCGATAATGAAGTGGAAACGCTTGGGTCAAGTTATATAGGCAGCATTTTATGTAATTGATCCTTTGTTTTCATTCAAGTTAAATATATATATATATATATTTATGTATCACTCCTCTTCACAGCTGTTAACCGTTAATCAGCGTCACATTAACGTCGTTATCGATCTGAGATTGTAACAAACAAAGATGAAAATATTTGCAGAAATAACATGAACTAAATGAGGTCATCAGGAGAGGATGATGGGAGACGGTGGACACTTCAGGAACACCTGAGGGAACGAGGAGACACAGTAGCAAGCTAGTGTGCACTGTGCAGGTCAGGACGATGTTTATGTGTTGCCTAGCAACAGTACAGTAACCGGTCCAGCTGGAACTATTTGTGATGATGTAAACAAATAAATGACAAAATAAACCAACAAATCAAACTGATATAAAACATCATAATACATAACTGTTGTTTCACCTCTCCTGTGATTTTACTTAAATATTAATAAATAAATATTGCTTCTTTTTTTAAATATGATTATTTTGACCCAGTGGTGACTGTAAAGGCTGTCACACATTTATTCTTCATTGTAAAACAAACATGTGTGTCTGATGAAGGACACACTTGTTGTCAGTAATAATTAGTCACCAGATTATAAAAGCCCAGGACAAGTTACACACTCTCTTCTACACTGTTGGTATCAGGTAAATATTGTTTGTTTGTGCTTATGATGCTGATATATATTTACATTATATATAATGACACACACACACACACACACACACACACACATCTATATCTATATATTTACATATATAAAGTTATATAATATATCTATATAAAACTAATTTTACCTCCATTGTTTGGAGTTTCACTCTTCCCTCTGGATTAAAGGGATTGAAAGTGTTTGTTGTCTGCACTTTGTTGAAACGACAGCAACATGAGCCGACAGTAAAAACACAATCAGGCCTGATGAATTCTTAACGAGCTTTTTTTTCTCCAGCAGCTTCAGTTTAAAATGAACTGATGGAAACATAAAATCTACATTTTAAAGTCGAGAATCTGACGAGAGTAAAAGTTACAGAGAGAAACAGATTTCAAGCCGCTGCTCTGACGGCTGTCACTCATCCCTCCTGACGCGCACTGAGCTCTGCTATAGGTCAGAGGGCAGCTGAAGCCCCGCCCTCTACCTGTCAATCAACCAGTGAAGGGCCAAAAGCCAAACGGCGTCACACAGGGAGGTGATATGAAGAGATTACAGAGGAAAGGCTGGGGGTGAGGGTTCAATTCCTGAGGTCACATCAGCACAAAGTCACTTGTCTACGCGTGTCTACAGTAGTATCATAGTATAACAGTATATATAATATAATACTTTGAAGCATCATCGTCACTTTTGTTTCTCTTTTCAGTTCGAGTGGATGATAAAGTTTTGTTTGATGAACAGCTGATAAAAAGTGACAAACACTGTTCACTGATATTTATATATATTTATATAAATTAAATATATTTTCTGCAGATATTTTATTGTCTGAGGACGATGATTTCATACTTTAATTTGACAAATCTTCCAAAATAATAGCCTGAATTTATTTTATTCTTACTTCTTCCTGAGGATCTCTGAAAGGTCTCCTTCACTTTATTTCTCACTTTATTTTAGCGTGTTGCTCTTTTTGTTATATATTGACATTCTTTGGATATAGAGATTTAAATTTTAAATTTACTGAAAAAAAAAAAAAAAAAAATCTTCTACTTCTCTGACCAAAGCCCCAAGAAATGCAATTTCATGTCTTCATATGTATAAATATAATAAACTATAAATATCTTGTATCATTGTGCGTAAACGTCAAAGATGATGCAAGTTATTGCTTCAAAACTCACAATGTTTTTACCAAACTAAACATTAAAATTTGCTTGACAGTATGATGCTGACCCTGGAGAGAGACTGACTTCCTGTAAAGAACGACTCCATATGTCGCCCGTGAAGCAGCTTATTACTTATCATATATTTACAGTTTATTATCATGACAGCAGGAAGTCAGGCGACGCCGCGTAAAATGTTCGGAGGTGGTTGGAGTGGATGATTGTGTCCAAAAACAGCTGTTTTTTAAAAAAAAAATCTTTTGACCATGACCGCTCTCCACCTTAACCGTGCATTTAGTATCGTAACCATGACGATGAAGGTCCAGTACACCTGCCTCTCTTCCGGTCGTATCAGAGGGAAAGACAAACGAGCTCTGTGTTGTTTAAGTTTAAGACGTGTTGCTTGAAGAAAATACAGGTGTTTTCTAAAGTAAATGAAATGTTTTATTTAATTAAGTTTCTGGAGCTGAACATAATAAAATAATAATAATTATAAAAATAACAGTAATTAAAGTTTAGGTTTCGTTAACAAACGTTCAAATAGATCTGAATCTCAGAGCAGTTTAGGTGGGAACTGCATCGATTACACAGCCTGAGCAATTAAGCTATTATTGTGTGTGTGTGTGTGTGTGTGTGTGTGTGTGTGTTAGAGAGTGTGTGTTCATGTTTAAAAGAGTGAGAGACACAATGAGGCGTATTGAAGACACTGAGGGCGTGACAAACGTAGTGTTTGTGCCCTCTGTCATGTCAACAAAGACACACACACACGCACACGCACGCACGCACGCACGCACGCACGCACGCACGCACGCACACACACACACACACACACACACACACACACACACACACACACACACACACGCACACACACGCACACACACGCACACACACCTCCCGCCATCAGAACAAGCCCTGCCTGCTGCGACCCCGGGCCCCTCCCGCTCTGTCACCTCTGTCGTTTCCCACCTCGGAGGCCCCGCCCCCTCTCAGATGTGATTGACAGGTGGGGTTAAAGGACAGAGCTGTTGACTGAAAACACTGATGGAGGCGGAGGGAGGAGGGGGCAGAGCGGGGCAACGACACAAACTGAATCTTAATCTGAGAGAGGGAGAGACGGACACACTCTTCTTCTGTGTTTTATCTGAAGTGTTGATCCATCAGAAGATATAAAAACCATCTCAGTAGTTTCACATCTCCTCTCTCACTCTGACTGCTTCATTGTGACATCACAAAGTTCCAGAAGTCCTGACGGCTGGTTTTAAGGCTCAGTTTCTGAATACAGGCTGTGTGCATTTCTCTGTGGACTGAGGCTTTGATACTTTCACAGTGTTAATATAGAAGCTAGAGCTGATCTATAATCAATCTACACATGGACAGAGACCTTTACACTGGAGGAGCTTTAAGACATCAGCATTATAAAGTTAGTTAATTCATTTTATATATCTAAGTAAATTCACTGTTTTTCATCTGTATGAGTAGTAAAAGAAAGAAAGAAAGAAAAAAGAAAGAAAGAACGAACAAACGTTTTTAGGAGCTAAAACTGCTAAAAAATAACAAGCAACACAACACACTTCTATATCATCTGCCCCAGAAAAGCAGCAGTTTGATCATATTGACATCCACTCACACTGATGTGTCTGTGTGTGTGTGTGTGTGTGTGTGTGTGTGTGTGTGTGTGTCTGTGTGTGTGTGTGAATGTAAATTCCCAGACAAGCTGTTGTATTACATGTTGTATTTACCGAACACACACATCATGTACATCGGATTCGTTACTAATTCACTCACAGCTGCTGCTCTCTTCAATAATCTGGTCCTGTACATGTAATCCTGCTCATATGGACACGGACACACACACACACACACACACACACACACACACACACACACACGCACACACACACACACACACACACACAGAGTGTTTATCTGCTGGATTGAACCACAGCCTGTTACACTCTCTGACAGGAGACTCGTGTTCACGTCCATCTGCTGTTGGACAGGTGTCATGTCTCTGAAACCTTGTGTACAACACTGAAGCTGCTCTCCTGGGGCGCCACAGGGATCAACACCAGGGCCCCCCCCCCGATTACCAACTCAGACATGTGCTTATGTACGACGCTCATCTGGTCATCAAACTATCAGATTAGCAGTTTAATGAAAGTGACGATCGGTTTCATTTTGGTGATTAACACAAACAGTCGTCACGACGACACGACTCAGACCTCATCATCATGTTCCAGCAGGTTCAGACCGACCCGTGTTTCTGTCTGTGTACGAGCAAAGACACAGTTAGTAATCTGACTAATACACGACAATCAAAGGTTGATAAATAAAGTAAAAGGTTACAGGTAAATATCAGTGTCACTGTTTTTTGTTTTATCATCATGTATAATTTTGTCTGATACTCGTTTGTTTTATAACAACACTTAACGTAAAGAAACATGATTAATTAATGTGTTTTATAAAGACAAATACGTGAAGTAAAGCTGGACATTTTATAACACAATAATAAACTCAGGTGACATTTCGCTGAAGCAATGTCTCATACCATTAGAAAATATTGGCCAATTTATCTTCTTCTGACTCCTTAATGGTCTTTTTTAAATAAAACTAGCGCTGAAATTATTCGATCTTCAGAATGTTAATAACAACTCTGATAACTGATTGATCAATAATCACTAATTTCTCAAGCTAAAATATTAATCACTCTGGATTCAGATTCTCACATGTTATCTCTTTGGGTTTCAGACTAAAGAAGACGCTGGAAGACGTCACCTTTTAGGGCATTTTGGAAATTTTAAAGACAAAAAAAATGAGTCGATTGATCGAAAAATAAACTACAGATTTATCAATAATGACAATAAATATTGGTTGCAGCACTGAATGTTCATCGATTAACTAAGATTATCAACAGAGTGTGAAGAAATAACAGTTTTGATGTTGTGTCAAAAACGTCTGTGTGTTGTGTTGCAGAGATATCTACGGAAGTTAGCATGCTAACCAGCTAGCCACAGCCTGTCTCATAATAGGAGAGAGGATGAAGATGTAAAAAGTGTAGTCGACTATAAACCTCAAGCTCAGCTGTTGATGCTGCTGCTCCCAGGCCCTCTACTCCTGCCGCCACCACATCCTCCCAGTGTCTCTGACTGGGCAGACTGGGTGAGAAATCGCTGTTGTCAGTCAACCAGTAACTACATAAAACAATCGACCAGTTACATAATCAGACAGCGAGGTAAACCTGAGTTGAAAATCCACACAGGCTTGGCAACATGCCGCTAACTGCCCTAAACTGAGGTCAGATTTATTCAAGCTAACGATAGCTCAATGTGTGGGTTGTGATTGGACAGTGTGCACCCTGAATGACAGGCACATAGAGAAAAAATATAAAACATAAACATAATGAATTTTTTTGCCCCAAAATGCCTGATAGCGACCGACTGTGACACAGGAGACGGGGAGCGGGGAGGAGGGGACCAAAGAGTGCATTTCCTTGTTTCTTACACTTACCCCTTTAAGTAATTTCTGCTATTTGTTTTTTATTTTAACTCACACTGACACAGCTTTTCAAATGTAAGATCCAGAAATCCACGACAACTTAATAACATCTACAACCTTAATGTTTCGTCTTATCAACACACACACACACACGCACTGCATCTTTAAAACACTCTTTCACGCATGCACACACACTATTTTGCTCTTTGTAAAGACAAAGTTCACACACACACAAACACTCATTCACTGTGCGTCCACAGTTTGTCTCCAACCTCTCAGCCCCTCAACATGAACCCACCATGTCTGTGCGCAGTAAACATGAACCCCTCCACCTCTCCGCTGCTTTGTCTTTCGCCGGGGCCCTCGTCTGCAGAGAGGGATCCTCCACCTCACTGCTGAAGGGGCCAATTAAGCTGAAAACGAGGGCTAAAGAGCGGGACAATGAGCCCATTCAGCGGCTCTGACAGGCGCCTTCCCCTCGGCGTGTCGCGGCTTTTGTCTCTCGGAGGGCCGAGGTGTCGCCGCTCCGCCGGATCTGTGGGTGTGCTCGGGCGTTTGTCGGGGTGTTGTGGGTCCTCGGAGGCGAGCGGGAGCGCAGCCTTTGTGTTTGTTTGTAGCTTTGGAGGGTTTGATTGACAGCAATTATGGGAGGGTTCAAAGGAGGGCATGAGTGTGTGAGTGTGTGTGTGTGTGAGAGACACACTGAAGAAACACAGATATAAATAGTCAAATAGAGAACACACACACACACATAGTGCATGCTAACAGACTAACATGAGGTCTGATTTGCAGAAATGAAACGGAGCGAAGGTTTTAATAATTCTTAAACACTCCAGCGAAGTCTCAGTCTGAACCTCTCTGTAATTAGAGACTCATTTGCACATGAAATGAGGCGGCGTCTCCTGCCCACACTGACGAGGGAGAGGCCACTTTGTTTAACAGCCCTGTTTTCATATTTGCATTTTGATCCGTTAAAGTGATAACGGGGGCGGAGGCTGATGAAACGCAGCCGTAATGTCCAAAGACATTTGACACATCGTCTCCGTCTCTCATGAAGATATTAGTTTTATAATCAGCAGCTGGACAGATGTTCGACACAACGGTCTGAACAGATCCTGGTCCTTTCAGACGTCTCCATGTTTCACTGTGACACCAAAACATTCACTCAGCCACTAAACACAGATTTACAACCAGCGACGCTCAGTGAGAAGCTGCTGTCGTCTTCATCTATCATATTAAATATATAATATTCTGTCGTTTTTTACTCACTTCACCTCCTTTAGTCGAGGAAGATACACCTCATAAGCTTCCTGCTATTTAAAGACAAATATGGAAGGAAGGAGGGAAGACAGAAAGAGGACAGAGGAAGGAAGGAAGGAAGCAAGGGGGAAAGAGGGAGGACATAGGAAGGAAGGAAGGAAGGAAGGAAGGGGGGAAGGGGGACAGAGGGAGGACTTAGGAAGGAAGGAAGGAAGGAAGGACGGAAGGAAGGAAGGGGGACAGAGGGAGGACATAGGAAGGAAAGAAGGAAGGAAGGAAGGAAGGAAAGAAGGAAGGAAGGAAGGAAGGGGGACAGAGGGAGGAAGGAGAGAAAGGAAGGAAGGAAGGAAAGAAGGAAGGAAGGAAGGAAGGAAGGAAAGAAGGAATGAAGGAAGGAAGGAAGGGGGGAAGGGGGACAGAGGGAGGACGGGGGGAGGACAGAGGGAGGACGGGGGGAGGACGAGGGGAGGACGGGGGGAGGACGGGGGGAGCAGAGGGAGGACGAGGGGAGGACGGGGGGAGGTCAGAGGAGGACGAGGGGAGGTCAGAGGGAGGACGGGGGGAGGACGAGGGGAGGTCAGAGGGAGGACGGGGGGAGGACGAGGGGAGGTCAGAGGGAGGACGGGGGGAAGATGGGGGAGGTCAGAGGGGGGACGGGGGGAGGACAGAGGGAGGACGAGGGGAGGATGGGGGGAGGACAGAGGGAGGACGAGGGGAGGTCAGAGGGAGGACGGGGGGAGGACGAGGGGAGGACGGGGGGAGGACGAGGGGAGGACGAGGGGAGGATGGGGGAGGTCAGAGGGAGGACGGGGGGAGGTCAGAGGGAGGACGAGGGGAGGACGAGGGGAGGATGGGGGGAGGACAGAGGGAGGACGAGGGGAGGTCAGAGGGAGGACGGGGGGAGGACGAGGGGAGGAGAAGACAGACAGAGCAGGAGGAGACAGGCAGGACTCATGTCCCTCTAACGAGCTGTGCAGATGTTATCACAGGACTAATTATTTCCTCGTCTTCGTTAAGACTCAGAGCTAATCCTGTTAGCATGGAGGAGGAGGAGGAGGATGAAGGGACGTGAGGGGAGACGGAGGACAGGACGGAGGGAGGGGGAAGAAAGGGAAAGATGGATGGAGAGATGGAAGAATAAACGTGACGGAGGGTAAAAATGAACGAGGGATGGAGGGAAAGTTAGGAAAGATGGATGGAGGAGACGGGAGAGGAGAGGGATGATTGATGGAGGAGCAGATGGAGCGATGGAAGAAATAAAAGAAGAGAATGGAAGAAAGATGGAGGGATGAAAGAAGGACAGATGTGTGCAGCATCTTTTGATTCTGGTCTAACGGAGTCTCCTCTCCCTCCACTCGTTTATTTTCCAATTAGTGAAGCAGGAAGTCGTTAGCGGTGCCACGGCGACGCTTCCTGTCCTGCTGATGATTAGCGCCAAATCTGCATTTCTTTTTCTTTTTCCACGTTTTCTTTTTAAATCTCGGCTCCAGTTTTTTTTTCTGATCTTTGAGTTTTATGGAGACAAATTGGGTTTTAGCAGAGTGTCTCACACACACACACACACACACACACACACACACACACACACATTAAGGACTGTGTGCTTTGTGAACTCGTCTTAATTACATCAGGTCAGAGACGCAGACATTTGTTTTTGATTCTTTCTTTGCTCTTTTTTGAAAATATTTCAAAATAGAACAGAATATGATGAAAATAAGTTGTTTCTCATAAACCAACACAAGCGAGAGCATGTAGCATGTAGCATGTAGCACTGAATTTGAGGCCAAACTGTCTGCTAGATTCAGATTTCCTGTGTGCAAGAAGAAATTATGACCTCAGGGTGGAGGAGGAGGAGGAGGAGGAAGAGGAGGAAGAGGAGGAGGTGGGGGATGGGGGTGGGGGAGGTGTAAAAGGTCACGGAGGCTTTAAAATCAGAAGCTTTTATCTTCTCAGAAACATGAATGTGCTCATTGAGTGTCATGGCGACCTGCCAATGAAACGACCACATATCTTGTAATTATCAGACGTATCTCAAACCGACGTTTTGGCCCTGGGGGGGACAGAGCAGATTAAAGGTCACAGAGCAGCTGAAATCAAGCGGTTAAGAGAAAGTAAAAATTAACTGAACTGAACTGAATTAATTTCCGTTGGACTGTTATATTTCTTTGAGAGCTGGAGGAAAGGTTGATGCTCCATTGCTTCTCCAGGGACGAGACGCTGTGGCTGCGCAAGCTAGTCCAGAGGTTCCTTTCCACAACAACGTTTTCCCTGGGGGGCGTTCCTGAGGCGTTCACAGACCAGATGAGATGAGGTCGTTTTCTGGATCTACACCCTGAGTCTCGTGCTGATGGTACATGTCCGGAAAACTTCAAAATAAAGGCGCCCAGGAGCTTCACAGAAATCTGGTCAGTTTTAATTAAGAAACGTTGCTCGGACAGACAGGAAGTCTTTTGTCCTTTTACCTTCTGCATCACTGTAATCTGATTCAGCTTTGAAACTGATTACTTTGCTGAATGTGTTCACTGTCTCTTTTTCTAGTCTGTAAAGTGTGACGGCGTCGTCTGCACAGAGGGAATCAGGGCTGGATGTTGGAGTCGAAGAGATCAGGGTTCGGTTTTGGCTCTTAGGTTTCGTCCACACTGACACCTTTTCACTTTAAAACTACATTTTAAAAATGAAAACGACCTCCGTCCAGACGGGCGATGAGAATCGAAAACCGGTTCCAACCAGTTCCACCCATCAACATCATTTGCCTTTATGCTTAACGATTCCCTGATCGCTGCCTTCCACTTCGTCAGTCAGCGCGAACGATAAAAGGAGTGGAGGAGGTGTGGCTTCACTTCAAAACAAACAGGAAACATTTGTAGACGCAGCACGGCTGTAAATATCAGGCGTGCCATGAGTTTGACGCTCTACGCCGCCGGTCGACGAGGACTACTACGAATCGGATCGATGAGTAGAATCGATAATGAAGAACAGCAAAAGAAGCAGCTGCTAACAAACACAACAAGGTCAGTGACGCTTGTGATTCATTGTGTTGCATTCACTGGCTGTCGAGGGAATCCCTTCGAATTTGGCACAAACGTTCATTTGGACTAAACGACAAACACTTTTTAGACAATCGTCAAGAATTTCACACATTTGCTTCATATTTTCTCTGACTCTGGATAAACAGGAAGTGACCTGGAACTAGTCTGAGAGGCGGAGGGATACGACCACGAGGAGGTGACTCTAGTATTGATTTGTGTTGACTTTATGTTACATTTCTATCCTTCCTGAAATTTGAGAAGCAGCAAAAACTCAAAGAGTCTTTTGATAATTTTGTGTCTCCATCTTATTTTCACTTTTACTTTGTTTTTGAATCTTATGTCGATAAGGATCAGACGAGTGGAACAAGATGAGGCTGTCGTGAGTTGCAGTACGAGCAGTATTGATTATCGATTGTTTATCTCCTCTCTAATCTCTCTCTCTTTGGTTTCGTGTCTCCAGAATCATTTTTGCAAAATGCAAATTCTTTTTCCAGCCTGTTTACTGAACGACTGACTGATACGAGCTGATGTGTGAGAGTGTGTCGCAGAGATCAGCTGTGTGTGTGTGTGTGTGTGTGTGTGTGTGTGCACTTGGAACTGTCTTTGGCAGCATCTTCTGTTTGCTTGTGTGTGTGTGTGTGTGTGTGTGTGTGTGTGTGTGTCCGGTGCCTTATCTCTCCCAGTCGCAGGCTGTGGAGCCCCGCGGAACATTCCACCAGCTCTGAACACACCGCCAGCTGGCACACACACACACACACACACACACACACACACACACACACACACACACACACACACACACACAGTAGCCTCACACAACCCTGCATTTGGCCCCCACACATCTTAGGATACACCCGAGGCATCCGGCAGGAGAGAGAGCGAGAGAATGAGGGCAGAGAAGAAGAAAGAAAAGACTGGAGAAGTGACGTGATTCAAATCATCTCCATCTTTACAAATACTCGTGTGTTTGATCAAAGCAGCATCACACACCTTTGATTTGTGACCTCTGACCTCGATCACTGCGACCTCCGGACCATCAGGTGTGTTTGTTTGTGTGTGTGTGTGTGTGGTAGGTGGTTGAATCTGAAGCAGACTGTGTTTGTTGTTGGGAGAAGAAGAAAGGAGCGACGGGGGAAAGAGGAGGATGAAGGGGGGGGTGGATGATGAGAAGAAGAAGAAGAAGTGGGAGAGGAAGGAGGGGATGAGGAGGAGAAGGGGAGAGAAAGCTCAGGAGTTACGAGGCAAAAAGAGAAGAAGAAAGAGAAGATGATTATAGGAATGAAAAGAGAGGGATGAAGACAGGAAGGGGAAAGGAGGGCAAGAGGAAAAATAAGATGAAGTCGAGAGGAAGAGGAGGAGGAGGGTGAAGGGCATAAGAAAGGGATGGATAAAAATAGGAACAAAGGAAGAAAGAGAAAGAGAAAGCGAGGAGACAGGGAAGGCCAGGAGCGGTAGAAGAGGAGGAGGATGTGGAGGAAGAGGAGGGGAAGGGTGGAGAGGACAGCGAGGGGAGAATAAGGAGATGAAGAGGAGAAGGAGGGGGGGGGGGGGCATTAAGGGGACAAGAAGGAAGAAAGGAAGAGAAGGAGGAGAGGAAGAAAGGTGAAGGGGACAGAGAGATGAAAGAGAGGGAGGAGGAGGAGGAGGAGGAAGTGCCCTGCAGGAGGTGTTGGAGGTGACGGAGGTCTGGCTTCAGGCTGTATGTTCAGCTTTACTTGATGAGGGTTGTTTTGGGCTCAGTGAGGAGCCGTGCTGAGTCAGGTGTGTGTGTGTGTGTGTGTGTGTGTGTGTGTGTGTGTGTGTGTGTGTGTGTGTGTGTGTGAAATATTTAAACCATGTTTTCTTCCGTAGAAAGGAGGGATGAAGCAGGATCTATTTTATTCGTCTTATTTCACAGTTTTATTCCATGTTTATTGTGTAATTCCTGCAGCAGCGTTCACGCGCCGTCACGGTGTCAGTTCAC